>NC_064626.1:1206340488-1206640488 GCF_023864275.1 Schistocerca cancellata
GGAAAGCTGCCATTCAGTACGTAACGTGGAAATTATTCCTCTTATTTTAATTTATGGCTGTAATTTTCAGCAGCTGTAGTATTATTTTTTCAGGAAATATTTTGGCTATCAGTTTGCAAATAAATTTTTTATTACCTTTACCGGTATCGTCAAATTAATTTACAGTACGTAAATTTCTGAACATGCCATGATATTATCCTTCAACGAAGAAGGTATTGCCTGTCTTCTAAACTAAGCTTCTGAAGATGAAAAATTAATATGTCGAAATGGGAAGGATAGTAAAAAATTTGTTTGCAGCTGATAACTAAAATTCATCCTGAAAAATTATTTCCCTTTTTGTATTTAATTACACTCATCTGACGACGATAATATGCTTCAGATAAGAGGATAGTGACAGAATAACTTTAAGTTAATAAGGTATTGCAGAGCCTGTATTGTTAAGAAGAACAAGGCATGCTATTTTTAACACCGGCATTGTAATATCTTATTATCAGGCAGCGACTTTCAATTAAAATATCCCATCCTCATGTAAAAAATTACGTACTGTGTGTACGAGTACTAGTTGTGCGCCAGGAACGACGACATATGGAAGTGTGGGTCGTGCACGGATAGCCAAACCGGTAAAGGCGACCGGGAAATCCCGGTCAGGAACAAATTTTCATTGTAGTCATTCACCTATACAGCTTATGGTTGTTCGTATTCGCACCTGCGAATACATTTCATTATTTTGTCCGTATCATATCAATCGCTATCAGTACTTTCGTATGTTGAACATTCACTGTGCAGTATAACTTAATGGGTTCTGTTAGTCATTTTTCTGGTCGCTCACATATTTGAGGAGAAATTTCATACGATTGTTCTTCAATTTCAGTAGGCAGTATGATGCAAACTAGGAAAACGGAATATAGCTGTCGACATATTTCAGTGGTTTGGAAGATATCTCTTTTGAAAAAGGTAATCTGTTATTCACACCAGCGTCCTTTCGAGAATATAGACTAAGTGATATGATATCATTTAACTACAAATGGGCGATCTGACCCTAGAACCATTGACACCTAGAATAAAGGTGTAGTGTTGAGGTGGAACGTAAATGTAGCCGTGGCGTAGGGACTTAACGAATCGAAAGAATCATAGGCTGTCGCGTTCGACTACTTCTTGATTGATTTTGAGAAGTCCGGAGGAAGATGGAGAAGACTAAAGGAAGAGACTCGTGGTTATCATTGGGTTTACTCAGCACGCGAACAGAAGTAGCGTGTCAAACATATTGTAGCAGGAAGCGCTATAAGAGCTGTGTTGTGCATCCTTATTCCCAACGATCCTTCCGTTCCAACACTAGCAAACTAATTCTTCCAAAATGAGTTTTCTACAGCGATCACGACGCTAAAACGACAGATTCCGGTACGCATTTAGTTCGGAGACCGCAATCGTAACTTCGCGGATACAGAAGTACGATGTGAAAATGTGAAAATAATTCTGGATTCTACAGATGTGCGTTTAAAAATGTTCTTCCTTCGACTGGAGTAGGAAAGAATCAAAGTGAGTCTGGTTTACCAATACTCTCGACCACATACCGGTCGGTGACTTGCGCAATTCAAATGTAGCTGAACCATTTCCCACTATTCTACAGAAAGTTCTTACGAGGAATTAATGTAGGTTGATTCTTACAAAGTATAAGACAGCAACCAGCCACTATTAACACTACTATTTATTTAAGTAAATAGCGCCGTAACCGGTTTCGAGCTGACATGTTCATCATCAGACGGCTGTTCACAAGATTTACTAGATGCACTTTACATAATCGCCAGTTTTCGATTTTTATTCTGACGATTATGTAAAGTGCATCTTGTAAATCTTGTGAACAGCCGTCTGATGATGAACTTGTCAGTTCGAAACCGGTTACGGCGCTATTTAATTAAATAAATAGGAGTAATAATAGTGGCTGGTTGTTGTCTTCTTCTCTGTAAGAATCAACCTACTTTAATTGTACACAGCCACGATCTCACCATGTCAGTTTTAGACAAAATAACGAGGAAGTTCTTCATCGGCTGCAAGCTCTGGAGAATTTCGACGGCTCGTCACATGTTCATTTGCTGCTCTCTTAAAGTCATCTGTATCTACATCTAAACCCTGTAAGCCGCTTTATGATGTGAGGTGGAAGGTACTTGTAGTTTTATTATCTTTCCCCCCCCCTCCCCTTTCCCCTCCCTGCTCTATTCATGAGTGGAGAGTGGTAAAGAGGGCTGTCGATTAGTTTCCGTACGAGCTCTTATTGCTCAGATTTTTCTTGTCGTGTTCATTTCACGAGGCGTAAGTGTAAGGAAGCTACGTGTTGAGCGATTCTGCTTTGAACGAACGCTCTCGGAATTGCAAAAATAAACCCGTCCGTGATGCACAACGCCTCTATTGTAGCATCTACTAGCGAAGTTTGTTGAGTATCTCGTTATCTCTCTCGCGCTTACCAAACGAAACCGACTCGCATCATGTTGCATTCTCTTTATCGCTTCTATTAATCCAACCTGTTACGATCCATGATTGACGATCAATATCACTCCTCTCGTGGAAATAGCATTTCCTTAAGATTCTTACAGTGTCAACCTAACAGCGGCTTTTGATAAGATTGGTTTCATGAGCTCATTGCACTTCAGAACGCTCTGAACGGTTCCTCCTACGAATTCTACTGTCGTTACAGTTTCCACAGATTTACCACCAATAGCATAACCAAACAGTAATGGATCGCCGAATAATACGCATTTACATTCAGCATCAAACGCCGGTGCCTGCACCGATCGTTTATGTGCTGCAAGACTTCTTACATTTCGCTACAGCCTTGTGGCGTCGCAACCTCCCTATAGACAACGGAACGACAGCACAACAGCAACCACACTCGAGGGGCGTCCGATGTACTCCATCCATAAATTAACAGCTCTGTGACATTCCGCAGTATTATTGCCGAAATCAGTTTTACATCTGTCGATTTCATTCCGTTAAGGACATGCTGAGCTCCATCTGCTGAATTCAATGATAAATCTGGTCACACACTCGGTAAATTTCTCTTTTGGACTTCTTTTTAAGTTGTGTTCTACTGCTTCGACAGTAGACATTTTTATCTGCGGCACCAAAAGCCTTTAAAAACTCCATTGGACTGCTACAAGTGTCCACAATTTATATGTGGCATAGTCTAAAGCTTAAAATGGCCAGTTTTAGAAATAATCGACATATGGTTTACACCTTTCTGTTCTTTAAGGGGGTGTAGGACGTCAAACGGGCAGACTTGGAACAGGAGAGGCACCACAGGACATTTTAATTTCCACTGTCTATACTTTTACAAGTAAATTCATAAAACTTTGTCATCATTACCAGAAGGGATTCAGGATTCACACTCGTAGCAGCGGAGATTCAAAAACATAACAAAATAATTGTTTTTACATGTGAAATTTCATCATTTTTTTCACTTACTATTGGCTGCATTTGTTGCTATAGGTACACTTTTCTTCATAAGTAGGAGGGACTGTTCGATGAATTTTGCTCAGCATACAAACCATACTTACAGATGTCTGAATCTCTAGAATCTATTTAATTTATGAAGAAATGAATGAGTTGTTACGTTATAAACTTTATGTTTAGAAAAAAATCAAATTTTGTAGTTTATTATCTCAATTTTCTACCACAGTTTTTAATAGATTTGGAAAATTCTAGAGTTTCATACACCTGTAAGTATGGTTAGTATGCTGTGGAAAATTCATCAAAGATTCTCTCCTACTTCTGAAGAAAAATGTACCTATAGCAACAAATGCAGCCAACGGTAAGTGAAAAAATGATGAAATTTCATACCTAAAAAAAATTTATTTCTGTTTTTGCACTTCCACTGCTACGAGTGTGAATCTTGAATACTTCCTGGTCATGCTGACAAAGTTTTATGAATTTATTTGTAAATGTATAGACAGTAGAAAATAAAATGTCCTGTGGAGCCTCTCCTGCTCCAAGTCGGTCCGTTTGACGTCCTACCCCCCTTCAACTCCGCCAGATGACGACATAAGTTGTCGAGCTAGTTGCAGAGCATTAAAAATTTTTACCACATTTTGGAAATATTTGTAAAAATATATTTTGTTCACTGATCGATAGTGCGTAATTCAAGTACTGAAGATTACTCAAATATTTCCTCCTCCTGTGGAAACACCGAATGTGGTAAGTCTTCGGAGGTTTTTTTTGTGTTAATGTCAGCCAAGTAAACAAGATCGCCAGTGTGGCTGCGGCACGGCCCCCCGCTGTGTGGGCTACTCACCGTGGCAGGCGGCTAGCGCGGCCAGCAGCACGGCGGCGGCGGGCAGGCGCGCCGGCCCCGGCGGCGGCGTCGCGGCGGCCGGCGTCGGCCTCATGGTGCGCGGCGCGCGCTGCCACTGCGCCTGCGTCTGCGGCGGCCGCCCATCGCGCACTCACTGCAGCCTCCTCTGCCGCCGGCCGCTGCCTCCTCTCGCTGCTGGAGCCGCCGCGACGCCAGCGCGCCCCCTGCGCGGCGGTGGACCCGCGCACTAGCCGCGCTGCGCTGGACATCTACCTCAGCGGCGCGACGGCATCTGCGGTGCCACTATGGAGAGACGCGTAACAGCTTCTAGCACTGTGGCGTGCGTGGGTTCAACTGCAAGAGGGTGCCCCACCTATTTATTTATTCATTTATTTTATTATTTATTTATTTATTTTATTTATTGCAATCAAAATTGTACGAATTCTTTTGGAACTTGGAATACCAAACAAGTATGTTAGACTTTGTAACCTCCCCCTCACTTATCGACCTTAATGACAGTGAAAAATTAAACCACCTGCACCTAACGAAAATTTGGGAAAAGCAATCGTCACCGAAGTTAATCTGTCGGTGAAGAGGGAGGAAAGGGTTACATCTAAATGAAAGGAAAAATGCAAATGGAATTGGTGGAAATTAATTTTGAGAAAAGGGTAAAATTAATAAAAAGTAAATGTGCAGTAGTCACGTTAACAGTTAATTGGCGTTAATTAGATATTTGAGATTTGGGGAAAATTACGGTCGCCAGTCCTATGGACAACTACTATAATAACTGAAAATGAAAGATTAATGCACATATAATTAGCACTAAAAGCGTGGCAACTGAAGGTCCTTAACAATCACCTCAAAAGCTACGTGAATCTACGCAATTTAGAAATAAGAGATTTACTCTGAACTTGAATTAAATGATTTTGAACAATTAACAATAGTAAAATTTAGTATGTACCAAGCTGAGCTGCAGTCACAGGTAAGCTAAAATATGGTAACAAAACTCGCACTCTTAATTTCTGCTTGTGTAATCTAAATATTGCAGCCAGCTATGAATACTTTAACTGAACTTTGAAATTAAAGCAGTGAAATGGAACGATATTACTTTAATGCTGGCGTTTGAATTTCAACGACAGCCAGGTTCATTCTCGAAAAGGAAGGGACCCTGCTTGGTAATGCAATTGGGACAACGAGCAAGAAAGGTTCATGTTACGTTGCTGTAATTTTGTGAGGCAAATTGAACAGTTTGAAAAGCTGAGGTCTGCCATACAGTTCTAAAACTTTACGCGCTTCCAGTCTCCTTTGTTCGTTTATTGAAGGTTTGAAGCCGTCAATCGAGGAGGTGGCGACAGTCACTCATTGTCGGCCGTCGCTGTTGCATAAGGTGGATGTTGGCGCGCCTTCTTCTCGACACGGTCACCAGACGAAACGGGCTCTCGATGTGCGCCAGCTAATGCTTCGCGTCCGCGACACCGTGTCAGAAACTATCATCGCAAGTCGAGCGCAATTACATGCTGCCAAACCCCGAAATCGCGGCAATTCGCGGGAGCGTCACACAACACACCTGCTCCACTGCACTACTCCAGCCAGACTCTCTCTGCCCGCGCTCCATGCGGCAGAGTTAACACTACCAAAGATCCTAAACACTTTGGTTATCCACACGACCTATCGATGTAATCGTTCGATAGCATACTTTTCCCTAGGCCAGACTCAGCGTAAAAATGCAAATAATATTTACAAAACAAACCAATTGCAATATATATACACTCCTGGAAATTGAAATAAGAACACCGTGAATTCATTGTCCCAGGAAGGGAAAACTTTATTGACACATTCCTGGGGTCAGATACATCACATGATCACACTGACAGAACCACACGCACATAGACACAGGCAACAGAGCATGCACAATGTCGGCACTAGTACAGTGTATATCCACCTTTCGCAGCAATGCAGGCTGCTATTCTCCCATGGAGACGATCGTAGAGATGCTGGATGTAGTCCTGTGGATCGGCTTGCCATGCCATTTCCACCTGGCGCCTCAGTTGGACCAGCGTTCGTGCTGGACGTGCAGACCGCGTGAGACGACGCTTCATCCAGTCCCAAACATGCTCAATGGGGGACAGATCCGGAGATCTTGCTGGCCAGGGTAGTTGAATTACACCTTCTAGAGCACGTTGGGTGGCACGGGATACATGCGGACGTGCATTGTCCTGTTGGAACAGCAAGTTCCCTTGCCGGTCTAGGAATGGTAGAACGATGGGTTCGATGACGTTTTGGATGTACCGTGCACTATTCAGTGTCCCCTAGACGATCACCAGTGGTGTACGGCCAGTGTAGGAGATCGCTCCCCACACCATGATGCCGGGTGTTGGCCCTGTATGCCTCGGTCGTATGCAGTCCTGATTGTGGCGCTCACCTGCACGGCGCCAAACACGCATACGACCATCATTGGCACCAAGGCAGAAGCGACTCTCATCGCTGAAGACGACACGTCTCCATTCGTCCCTCCATTCACGCCTGTCGCGACACCACTGGAGGCGGGCTGCACGATGTTGGAGCGTGAGCGGAAGACGGCCTAACGGTGTGCGGTACCGTTGCCCAGCTTCATGGAGACGGATGCGAATGGTCCTCGCCGATACCCCAGGAGCAACAGTGTCCCTAATTTGCTGGGAAGTGGCGGTGCGGTCCCCTACGGCACTGCGTAGGATCCTACGGTCTTGGAGTGCATCCGTGCGTCGCTGCGGTCCGGTCCCAGGTCGACGAGCACGTGCACCTTCCGCCGACCACTGGCGACAACATCGATGTACTGTGGAGACCTCACGCCCCACGTGTTGAGCAATTCGGCGGTACGTCCACCCGGCCTCCCGCATGCCCACTATACGCCCTCGCTCAACGTCCGTCAACTGCACATACGGTTCACGTCCACGCTGTCGCGGCATGCTACCAGTGTTAAAGACTGCGATGGAGCTCCGTATGCCACGGCAAACTGGCTGACACTGACGGCGGCGGTGCACAAATGCTGCGCAGCTAGCGCCATTCGACGGCCAACACCGCGGTTCCTGGTGTGTCCGCTGTGCCGTGCGTGTGATCATTGCTTGTACAGCCCTCTCGCAGTGTCCAGAGCAAGTATGGTGGGTCTGACACACCGGTGTCAATGTGTTCTTTTTTCCATTTCCAGGAGTGTATATATATAGCAAAACAATTACAATATATAAAGACACAGAAATGTCTAATTTCGGGTAATAAAATAAGGAAAAAAATTTATAGAACAATAGGTGGAAATAGGAGGATATGCATTTCCGGCGTTACAACTTATAGAAGCGAGTTTGAAAAACACAAAAGGTAGAGTAAGCTTGGGGAAATTGGAGTCAGAAGAATTTGTAATAGAGAACGGACTTAAGCAGGAAGATGCCCTGTCTCCGCTACTTTTTAATTTAGTCCTAGAATATATTGTACGAATGGCACCAGATAATTCAGAGGGTGTGGAGTTAAATGGAAATATTAAAATGTTAGGGTATGCAGATGATCTAAACATCATTAGCGATAGGAAAGAATCTGTAACAGCAAGTGCGAATGCGTTAATCAAGGCTAGTGAAGATGTAGGTCTAAGGATAAGTGCAGACAAAACTAAATACCTGGTTACTACTAGAATGCCAACAGCAGTAGGTCAGGAAATGTTAAGAGTTGGAGACATGCAGTTTGAAAAAGTGAACACATTTAAGTATCTAGGCGTGGACATCACTTCGAGAAATGAGATTGAATCCGAACTGAAGAAGAGAATACGGGCGAGAAATGCGTGCTACTTCTCACTGAATACTTTCATCACGGAAATTGTCTTGGAATTTAAAGATTAGAATATACAAAACTATTATTCTACCAGTTATGCTGTACGCATGTGAGACTTGGTCTCTCACTGTGCAAAATGAAAAGCCGTTTTGAGTATTTGGAAACAAAATTTTGAGGAAAATTTTCGGAGCAAAAAGGGATGACATTAGCGGAGAGTGGCGAAAATTGCATAACGAAGAGGTTCACGAACTCTATTCGAGTCCTGACATAATCAGTATTATTAAATCACGTAGGCTGCGATGGGAGGGTCACGTATCCCAATGGATGAGGGCAGGGCAGCGCGCAGAGCACGGGTAGGGTACTTAGAGGGAAAACGTCCTGTGGGGAGACCGAGGCGTAGATGGGAGGACAATGTGAAGGCTGATTTAAGAAGCCTAGGTATTGAAGGTGAATGGAAGTAAATAGCCCAAGACAGGTACAGATGGCGAAAATACGTCGCTGCGGTAATGAACTCTCGAGTCCGGTATGACCAGTGAATGTGTGTGTGTGTGTGTGTATATTTATTTTACCTGACAACACAACAAGCCTATGCTCAGCAAGCCACCTGACGCTGTGTTGCCGAGGTCCTTCTGGTACCACTATCTGATCTACCCCATTCCGTCTTCCAACTCCGAGCTGCGCTTGGGAAAATAACTATCAGCAGATCTTCGTACTAGCTCCAATTTCTCGAATTTCCTCTCTTATGCCAACCTTTTCATCTCAGAGTAGCACTTTCCGTCAACGTTCTTGCCGGATGTATCCAAACCTCTGTCTTCCTCTACAGTTTTTAACGCCCTACAGCTCAGTCTAGTACTATAGAAATTATTCGCAGATGTCCTAACAGATGTCTTCTATTCTCGCCTGTTCTGTTTTTCCCACTCTTCATGTCATACTGTCATACAGTGCTGTGCTCCACACATACACCACTAGCCATTAAAATTGTTACACCACGAAGATGACGTGCTACAGACGCGAAATTTAACCGACGGGAAGAAGATGCTGTGATATGCAAATGATTAGCTTTTCAGAGCATTCACACTTGATTGGCCCCGGTGGCGACACCTAAGACGTGCTGACATGAGGAAAGTTTCCGACCGCTTTCTCATACACAAACAGCAGTTGACCGGCGTTGCCTGGTGAAACGTTGTTATGAGGCCTCGTGTAAGCAGGAGAAATGCGTACCATCACGTTTCCGACTTCGATAAAGGTCGAATTGTAGCCTATCGCGATTGCGGTTTATCGTATCCCGACATTGCTGCTCGCGTTGGTCAAGATCCATTGAGTGTTAGCAGAATATGGAATCGGTGGGTTCGGGAGAGTAATACGGAACGCCGTGCTGGATCCCAACGGTCTCGTAACACTAGCAGTCGAGATGACAGCCATCTTATCCGCATGGCTGTAACGGATCGTGCAGCCACGTCTTGATCCCTGAGTCAACATATGGGGACCTTTGCAAGACAATAACCATCTGCACGAACAGTTTGACGACGTTTGCAGCAACATGGACTATCAGCTCGGAGACCGTGGCTGCGGTTACCCTTGACGCTCCATCACAGACAGGAGCGTCTGCGATGGTGTACTCAACGACGAACCTGTGTGCAGCCGGCCGCGGTGGTCTAGCGGTTCTAGACGCGCAGTCCGGAACCGCGCGACTGCTACCGTCGCAGGTTCGAATCCTGCCTCGGGCATGGATGTGTGTGATGTCCTTCGGTTAGTTAGGTTTAAGTAGTTCTAAGTTCTAGGGGACTGATGACCACAGTAGTTAAGTCCCATAGTGCTCAGACCCATTTTTTTGAACCTGTGTGCACGACTGGCAAAACGTCATTTTTTCGGATGAACCCAGGTTCTGTTTACAGCATCATGATAGTCGCATCCGTCTTTGGCGACATCGCGGTGAACGCATATTGGAAGCGCGTATTCGTCATCGCCATTCTGGCGTACCACCCGGCGTGATGGTATGGGGTGCCATTGGTTACACGTCTCGGTCACCTCTTGTTCGCATTGACGGCACTTTCAACAGTGGACGTTACATTTCAGATGTGTTACGTCTCGTAGCTCTACCCTTCATTCGATCCCTGACAAAACCCTACATTTCAGCAGGATAATGCACGACCGCATGTTGCAGGTCCTGTACGGGCCTTTCTGGATACAGAAAACGTTCGACTGCTGCCCTGGCCAGCACATTCTCCAGGTCTCTCACCAACTGAAAAGGTCTGTCAATGGTGGCCGAGCAACTGGCTCGTCACAATACGCCAGTCACTACTCTTGATGAACTGTGGCATCGTGTTGAACCTGCATGGGCAGCTGTATCTGTACACTCTGTTTGACTCAATGTCCAGGCGTATCAAGGCCGTTATTACGGCCAGAGGTGGTTGATCTGGGCACTGATTTCTCAGGATATATGCACCCAAATTGCGTGAAAATGTAATCACATGTCAGTTCTAGTATAATATATTTGTCCAATGGATACCCGTTTATCATCTGCATTTCTTCTTGTTGTAGCAATTTTAATGGCCAGTAGTGTATATTCTCAGAAACTTCTTCAAATTAAGATATGTTCGATACTAGTAGACATCTCTCGGCGTAGAATGACTTTTGTTGTAGACCCAGTCTGCTTTTTGAGTCCTCGTCGCTCCGTCCGTCATGAATTGTTTTGCTACCTAGGTAGCAAAATTCTTCAATTTCATCTACTTCGTGACACCAATTCTGCCACTTTCCTCTTCCTTCGGTTTACTCTCAGTCCGTATCCTGTACCCATTAGACTGTTCATTGCAGTCAACAGGTCCTGTAATTCATCTTCACTTTCATTGAGCATATCAATGTCATCAGTGAATCTAAGTTATCGCTTCACCTTTAATTTTACTCCCACTCTTGAACCTTTTTTTTTTATTTCTGTCATAGCCTCTTCAACGTATAGATCAAACAGCAACCCTTTTTAATCCGAGCACTTCGTTTTTGGTCTCCCACAATTATTGTTCCCTCTCGGTTCTTTTGCATACTGCGTATTACACGTCTTTCCCTACAGCTTTTTCTCAGGATTTCGATAATCGTCAACATTTCTCATTATTGAACGCCATTCCCTGGTCTTCCAGTCCTAGGAACGTGTCGATTTTTTCAGTCTTGCTTCCATTATCAACATCAACGTCAGAACTGCCTCTCTGGTACCCTTACCTTTCCTAAAACCAAGCTGATCGTCATATAACACATCCTCAGTTCCTTTTCCGTTCTTCTATATATTATTCTTGTCAGCAACTTGCATGCGTGAGCTGTTAAGCTGATTGTGTATCGATTCTCACACTTGTCAGTAACAATTCTCACACTTGTCAGCTCTTGCAGTCTCCGGAATTGTGTGAATGATATTTTTCCGAATGTCCGATCGTATATCACCAGTCTCATAGATCCTACACACACCAATGTGAATAATCGTTTTCTTGCCATTTCTCCTAATGCCTTTACAAATTACGATGGAATATTATCCATCCCTTTGCCTTATTTTAATTTAAGTCTTCCATACCTCTTTTAAATTCTGATTCTGATATTGCATCTTTTCCTTATTAACTCCTGTTTCTGCTTCTATCAAGTCATCCCTCATAGAGGCCCTCAGTGTGCTCTTTCCACCTATTCACTCTCTCCTCTGCATTTAACAGTGGATTCCCATTTCACTCTTAAAGTTACTATCCTTGCTTTCAATTTCACCGGAAGTTGTTTTGACGTTCCTATATGCTGAGTCAGTTCTTCCGACAGTCATTTCTTTTTCCATTTCTTTGCATTTTTCCTGCAGTCATTTCGTCTTGGCTTCCCTGCACTTCCTATTTAATTCATTCTTCAGCGAGTTGTATATCTGTATTCCAATTTCCTTGAATATTTTTGCATTACCTTCTTTCATGGATCAGCTAAAGTATTTCTTTCGTTACCCATGGTCTCCTTGCAGTTACCTTTTTTGTACCTAGGTTTTTCTCACCGACTTCTGTGACTGCCCTTTTTAGAGATGTCCATTCTTCTTCAAAAGAACTGTCTACTGAGCTATTCGTCATCGCAGTATCTATAGCGTCAGAAAATTTCAAGCGTATCCTTTCATTCCTTAGTACTTCAATATCGCATTTCTTTGCACATTCATTCTTCCGAACTGGTGTCTTAAACTTCAGCCTACTCTTCATCATTACTAAATTGTGATCTGAGTCAATATTGATCTGAGTCAATATCTGCCCCTGGGTACACTTTACATTCCATTATCTGACTCCGGAAGCTCTGACTCAAATCTTCCCTTATCACCCGGCCTTTTCCAAGTATACCTCCTCCTCTTGTGATTGTTGAAGAGAGTATTTACCATTAGCATCTCAAATATATTTCAGAACCCAGTCTTTCTCCTCGTCATTCCTATTACCAAACCCATATTCTCCCATAACCCTTTCTTCTACTCATTCCCCTACAACTGCATCCCAATCCCCCATAACCATTAGAACTTCATCTCCTTTAAGCACTGAATTACTCGTTCATTATCTTCATATACTTTCTGTATAACTTCATCTTCCACTTGCGACGTTGACATGTATACCTGAACTACTGTAGTCTGTGTAGGTTTGTTATTCGTTTCTGATGAGGACAACCCTACCATTGAACTGTTCGCAGTAACACACTCTGTGTCCTACTTTTCTATTCATAACGAATCCTACTCCCGTTATACTATTTTCTGTTATTCTGTCCTGAAAGGCTTCATTTCGTCATTAAAAGAATATTCTCTTAAATTTAATTTAATTAAACATCTCTTAATTAATGGAATTCTGGAATAGGTCTAGCACTATTGCTTGTTTAGGCACTGCTCTCTCTCAGATATCAAAAATATAATTAACGGGAGGAATAACAACAAACAACTTTAATGTCGCTAATTGTCTTCTGCAGTTTACTGAAAGGACCGTGGGGATATTGGGTATATTGTGGCAAAGGATATGGAACGGGTTTGATTGTAGTTGAAGGGGTGCACATTAGAATGTCAATGAAGTTACGAAAAGTAGATTCGTATATCGTTCGCTGGTGCTTCATTGGATACCAGTGATGACTTACAAAGTGGAACCTGAAGTCTTAAAGATCGAGATGTAGGTCGTAGTGCACGAGATGCCTACCCAGCCACAGGTAACTGTAGTGTTTGGCAAACGGGAAAAACTTCCCCTTCAGTTTTAACAAATGTGTCGTCGTAATTGAGTGAGGCTTCCTTCTGGTGATAAGAGGCAGTTTATTACCCCTCCAATTCCAAATGACGTTTTGGTACCACCTCGAGCCTCGATGTTCTAAGGTATCGGGAATTTGAGAATGGCTGCACAGTGGGCTGAATGCAAGGTTGGCTCAGTTCAACGTTTCACGCAAAGGGATGGTGTTGATGACCGGTACATACCACGTTATCTTTTCGAAGTTAGGTATCATTCGATGGAAAACGTTGCTCCACGCACTGGTTAACCTGAGCTGTGTGAACCTGGTTGATTGGGGATGCGGTGGAAGAGGGCTAAGTACAGTATTGTAGAAGAACGATGTGGAGATGCGAAGCAATCCATCGCTCGTTTGGTTCAGGGCCTGGTAGTAGACGTCTGTGTATTCTGGTACAACATTAGCAGGCGACGCCTGGACGGAGCAATGGACCGATTTCCTGGTGGAAGGGTGCATATAATCGTTTAGTTATGTTGTCAGCAATATTCATGATGAAACTGTACGCTCTTGTGAGAGCTTTTCAGCCTCGACTCACGTTACATCACAGCTTTACTTTGCCCGCATCTCAGTGGGATAATTATTCGTGACTAAACGCAATGACTTTGATTTCCAGGGAGACTTAAACAAGTGATGCGTGGCGTATGGTCTCGTTCAGAATTTGTAGAGATTTCGGTGGCGATTGTTAGATTTAGGAGTGGTAGCACGGTTTGACCGAGCCAAACTAACAGTAATAACACACATGTATAGCAGTCCCTTTGTAATATGCTTTTATTTCCGAGGTCATGGTTAGGTTGTAATAGCATAGCTAAAATCGAAGAACTGTATAGAATGTTCGGTATCATGTTCTACAGTATTAAATTCCATTATACCCCTAAGTTTTTTACCAAATTTTCTCTTTCGATTCTGCTTTATTTTCGCATTATTACACAGTTGACCTTTGTCGGAAATGATTCTCTTCTTAGTTCTTCCTACTTAATTACTCAGCATCACCATTTGATAAGCCTATAATGCATTCGCTTGATTTCCTTAGAAATTCATGGTTAGTGTTCGTATTATTACACAGCTAACCTGCATACCTTAATCGTAAATAATTGTCTCCCTAGTTCCACCTATGTGATCACTTAACATAAACATTTGATAACCCGTATCTAGCATTCGCATGATTTGCTAAGAAATTCATGGATGAAGTTCGACATTATTTTTATGATTTCAAGTAATAGATAAACTTCTTTTCTATAGTGTTGCGCAGGATGAGGGTGGGGTGCAAATCAGATGGGGTTTGTATAAAATGAGCTCTTTACCAAATTCAGATGAATTTTATATAAGGGGCGATCAAACTGATTCCATCTAAGGACTTCGTTGCAGTGTATGTGCAACGTACAACGATTCCGACGAGGGCATATTAACACTGACATGTAGACGAGGGATTACTGTGGTATTCGTGTCTTTCCTACGTGCGTGCCATAAATGTGAACTATAGTGACATCATTACTAAAAGTGTCCAGTCAAGAACAATGCGTTCATATTTCTTTCTTGGCTGCCGAAGGACAAATACCGCTAGAAACCCATCGGAGAATGAAGAATGTAATAGGACAGCACGTCTGTCGAAAACAATCCCACCACAAATGGTGCTTCTGCCTCATGGCAAAGTACGTCCTCACATCGCAACTGTCGTAACGCAGACGTTTCGCCTAATTAACTGGGAGGCACTCCAGCACCTGCCGTATAGTCCTCCCCAAGCAACTATCACGTATTCTGTCCCTTGAACAAGGCCTTGAAGAGTCGATGATTGCTGTCGGACGAGGATTTGCAGCAGACCGTTACGGTCTTCTCCACGCAGCAGGACACGTTGTTTCAGTAAACTGGTATCTTCTACATCTACATCTACGTGGATACTCTGCACATCACGTTTAAGTGCCTATCAGAGGGTTTGCCAAGCACTTTCACAATTCTCTATTATTCCAATTCTCGTATAGCGCGCGGAAAGAACGAAAATATATATATTTCCGTTCGAACTCTGATTTCCCTTATTTTATCATGGTGATGGTTTATCCATATGTATGTCAGTGTCAAAAAAATTTTTCGCATTCGGAGGAGAAAGTTGGTGATTGGAATTTCTGAGGAGATTCCGCGGCAACGAAGAACGCCTTTGTTTTAATGATATCCCCCCAAATCCTGTATCATTTGAGTGACATTCGCTCCCTCTTCAACATGATGCGTCGGTGGAATGACTGGCTCAATGCTCACAGCGATTACGCCTGATTGGCATAACAATTCTAGACTGTATGGCCTTCGAACGGAGACATTTGATCGCCTCCTATAATAAATCAGAGCTCATGCATGGAGAGTACAAACCCAGGAACGATCGCTCAGCTTATCAAATGAACTTGATGATATATAGTAGGGGAGGCTGTTGCGCCTAGAGGATAGGGAGAGCGTGTTGTGTCTATAGGGCAGTGTACCTGGGAATACATGATGGTTTTTGGCCGGTACTTCAGTCTAGTGACTGGTTTTTGAATCACATTAACGAATCCGCAGTAGAGACCGCTATAAATAATCACCACCATTTTCTACATATTTAGTTGTTGGTAGACACGAGATTATTTTTCGTACAGCATTTGTAAAGATCAACACATTTAAGTGCTTTTTAATAAATATATTTTGAATATATTGTTAATTCTTCAGATACGGAACTTAATGATGAGCAAAATACTATATATTTTTAAAACCAGTTACATGACACGTGAACCGTAAAGCCATGCTTCGTTGGTCGTACACCATCTTGTGCCATGAGACAGATCTTTTACCATGAAAATTTTGTAACTGAGTTTCATTAATGTCTTAACAATTTCAACTGTCCTAAAAGTGGAAATTGGCATTAGTTTCCAATAGCTCCATTTTAAAAAAGAATTCAACTTATAACAGATTTTTGATGATACAAGAGCATGCTGTGAAGTAATGTCTCCGAGGTTTTTACTCTGTTCTCAATATCTGTGAAGGTATTGCGTATCATGCATATTACTCGGTCGGCTTTCCCACTTCGCTGTCGCAAGTTGCAACCGTCTGCCACTAGATGGCTCATAAATGTAGTGTGTAACATGGCGGTGTGTAACGTAATTATGTCAGTCGGTGAGAAAACTTCACAAAACCGAAAGCAAGAATTCGAGAAATCCGTCCACACGTAGAGCACCTTCTTCTTCAGCATGACAATATCAGAGCACTATGACATCTGCAACAGCCCAGCACCTTGAGTTCCATGTCATTGATTGTCGTCCATACAGTTCCGACTTGGCCCATCCGATTTTCATCTATTTCCAGAACTTAAAGAATATGTTCGAGGGCTTCACTTTGATAGTGATAAAGCGGTACAAGCAGAGGTGAGGTTGTGGCTCAGTCAACAAAGTCAAACATTCTACAGTGACGGCATCAACAAACTGGTGTGCGTCACCAGGGTGATTATGTTGAGAAATAAATACGGAAGCATGAAGAACAAAGATGTAGAATGTTAATGAAGCTTGTTTCATGTAAAAAATTTGGAGACATGAGTTTTCAGCGCGCTCTCGTACTTCTGCTTAATTTGATTTCACCAACTGATTATTGTATTTGGTAGAGTAGCAACTAGAGGGAGCTGTAGAGGGCAAAACTATAAAGGAAGATAGAGATTGGAATACATCCAGGAAATAACTGAGGACGTAGGTTGCAAGTGCTACTTTGAAATAAAATGTTTGACACGGGAGAGGAATTCGTGACGGGCTGCCTCAAACCAGTCAGAAGACTGATGACTCAGAAAAAATAAATGAATAAAATAAAATAAAAAATAGAGCGAGAGAGAAAGAGAGAACAGTAATGTTACAGATATACGACAAAATACAGTACAGTTTTAAACATGGTTATTTGTTCACCAACCGTAAACTAATTTCAACGTAGGATTATACAGCCAACCGGTTGCAAATAACTGTTGGGTACACTGACCTAGTTTTCGACACCAACTAAGGGCTTCTTCATCAGAAAGAAATTTTGAGAAACCGAAAAATTACAGTCCGAGAAACCAATAGTCAGAATTAAGAGTAGCTGCTCTACATTCTGACCATTTCTTTCTCGCAATTTTAATTTTATTCTTTCTCAAAATTTCATTCTGATGAAGAAACCCGTATTAGGTATCGAAATCTAGGCCAATGTTCGAAACAGTTATTTTCAACCGGTTGAAAATAACATATAAATTTAGTACAATCTTTAAAAATGGAATAAGAAAACATATTAAACTTCTATTACAGAGCTGGCTACAGCCAGAAATCTGACAGGTATCCCAAATAACAACACTCTCACCTGCAATAAAGTAATACACTAAAAAACTCTTGCCCCACGGGAATAATCAACCTTACGAAAGGGGTACAAAAAAATAAAACCAGAAAGCCTTAAACTGTTACCCAGCCTCAGATATCAGTATTTCACCTCTCTGAGATAAAAACTTTACAATAGATGAGGCATGAATTATCACATAAAATAACAATAGACGTATAAACAGAACACAAGGACACCCGAGCAAGACTCTTGTTGCAGGACCTGATCTTAAAATACACCCAACTAAGAGAAGCATATTTAACAAACAACGTACAGACTATACAGACAGACATTAACACATCAACCAAACGTACTTCTTATAGCAAGGACAGAAAGAAAAGGAACATTAATAAGGGCAAACTGAGCTCTAAAATACAATTCAATCATTATTCAGCACTGCTCTAAGAATTGCACGTCTATCAGCGGTGTCGCCATGTTTACCGACATAAACCTGTGGTTACTTAAGTGTGTCAGCAAAGGCTCAACGATCTGCACGACAGGACAGCTTAAGTCACAACTCACATTACCTTCCACTTGTTGTAACGGAAACCACACTTCAACCAGCATTTACTCGTCGCAGTTTCTCTGTGTCCCCTTGACGTATGAAAAAGAAAACACGGCCCGTTGCTCCAGCTGGAAGTTGACGGTAAGCCACAACGACCCTTGGCTGTCCGTCAGCCCAACTTCCTTGCTGATCTGCCACACATTAAACTCCTTCACCAGGCAGTCACTCTCGAGTTTCAGCTTGCTGGCTGTTTCTGCTTTCATTGACCGATTCCCACAGCCTCCAATGAGGCTGCCTCTCTTTCGTCTACACGGGACTGTGCTGGCACGGGAACTTTCTGGGCCAGCTACGCCAACACCCAAACGAGCGCAGCTTTCGCACCTTGCACCAGGATTGTCAACTGCTGCCCACTGCGGCCTGGCGCTCACATCAAACTGAAGTTGACGCGTCAGTTCCATAAGCCAGACTGTCCTACCTGCTTGCTCTGATGATGACTGCAAACACTGTGTTCTCCATCCCCACAGCGCCGCAACCTCCGACCAAGCCAACTCACGTCAAAAACATCTCCAAGCTCTGTCAGCATGCCGTGCCACGCCCAGTGTCGATCCAACCATTGGCTGTGGCGGCCCGAGACCATCTCCAAATTGAAATGTCCGATTCCGTCCCAGTCGTCAGACCCCAAGTCGATCAGCTTACACGCTACTTCTCGTCTCACCACCGAGCTGCTCTCGACAAAGTGCCATGACCAGAATCCATGAGTCACGCAGGTGCGAACTGCTGCAAATGTGCCTTGAAACTGTTCAACAGTTTAGCATCGCACGCACGATCTGATTAAAAGTAGCCAGACACCTATTATATACATCAATACAGGGCTCATCCATTTTTCATGATGGCTTGAATCTTGCTGCGGATACTTTCAATGAGCTTGTAACCTCCCCCTCACTTATCGACCCTAATGACAGTGAAAAATGTGTACCTAATGGAAATTTGGGAAAAGCAATCGTCACCAAAGTTAATCTGACGGTAAAGAGGGAGGAAAGGGTTACATCTAAATGAAAGGGAAAATGCAAATGAAACTGGTGGAAATTAATTTTAAAAAGGGGTAAAGTTAATAAAGAAAGTAAATGTGCGGTCGTCACGTTAACAATTAATTGGCGCTAATTAGATATTTGAGATTTGGGGGAAATTACGGTCGCCAGTCCTAAGGACAATTACTATAGTAATTGAAAAAGAAAGGTTATTACACATATAATTAGCACTAGAAGCGTGGCAACTGAAGGTTGACACGTGTAGTGTGAAAACTGAAAGTTTGTCAGAAGTAATAAATTTCGCTACACTCTGGCTCAATTTAGCAAAAGAATTAATAAAACCGAAAAATCGAAAGTTAATTTAGTGACTGAAGTTAATAGTTAGCTTTCTTTCTGAAGCACATCGAAATTCAGTAAAATACGGTTAGTCTCGGACTACCTCAATAATCATTTCAAAAGCTACTTGAATCTACGCAATTTAGAAATAAGAGATTTTAACTTTGAACTTGAATTAAATGATTCTGAACAATTAACAATAGTAAAATTTAGTACGTACCAAGCTGAGCTGCAGTCACAGGTAAGCTAAAATACGGTAACAAAACTCGCACTCTTAATTTGTGCTTGTGTAATCTAGATATTGTAGCCAGCTATGAATACTTTAACTGAACTTTGAAATTAAAGCAGCGAAATTGAATTATGTTACTTTAATGCTGGCGTTTGAATTTCAACGACACTCGGGTTCATTTCGGAAAAGGAAGGGACCCTGCTTGGCAATGCAATTGGGACAATGAGCAACAAAGGTTCATACTAAGTTGCTGTAATTTTGTGATGCAACAATTTTAAAAGTTTGAAAAGCTGAGGTCTGCCATACAGTTCTAAAACTTTACGTGCTTCCAGTCTTCCTTGTTGGTTGATTGAAGGTTTGAAGCCGTCGGTCGAGGAGGTGGCGACAGTCACTCATTGTCGGCCGTCGCTGTTGCAGAAGCTGGATGTTGGCGCGCCTTCTTCTCGACACGGTCACCAGACGAAACGGGCTCTTGATGTGCGCTAGTTAATGTTTCCCGTCCGCGACACCATGTCAGAAACTATCATCGCAAGTCGAGCGCAATTACATGCTGCCAAACCCCGAAAGCGCGGCAACTCGCGGGAGCTTCACACAACCCACCTGCTCCACTCGCTACTCCCGCCAGACTCTCTCTGCCCGCGCTCCACGCGACAGAGTTCACACTACCAAAGATCCTACACACTTTGATTCTTCACACGATCTATCGATGTAATCGTTCGATAGCAGTTTTCCCTAGGCAAGACCCAGCGTAAAAATACAAATAATATTTACGAAACAAACAAACATAAATGCATAAATATATATATACAAACAGTAAAACAATTACAATATATAAAGAGACAGAAATGTTATATATTCAGGTAACACAAATAAGGAAAACCAATTTATAGTACAATAGATGGAAATAGGAGGATATGCATTTCCGGCGTTACAAGCTGTCTGAATGTCTGTGGAGGATGGCGGCCCATTCTTCTTCAAGAGCCTGTTCTTCCTCAAGTACTTTAAGAGCCCAGTGGGTAAGGATGCTGGATGCCAGGGTACGGATCGTAGTCGACGTTCTAACTCACACCAAAAGTGTTAAATTGGGTTCATACTAGAACTCTAGGCAATTCAAGCCGTTTCAGGAATGTTGTTATCCACAAACCACTGCCTCTCAGATTTTGCTTTCTGACAGTGTGACCTGTCATACTGATGCAATCTTCGTTTCCGAACTGTTCCTCTACTGTAAGCAGTACACAAGCCTACCAAATGTGTTCATTTCCTTCTGCATGTGGTGTTTTCCTAAGCGCAACAGTAGGACAACAACTTAACTATGAAACACACCCTCACACAGTAGCACTACCTCCTCAATACTTCACTGTAGGCAGTTCACATGATGTCAGATAACGCTCTCCAGATGCTTGTCAAAATGAAGTTCTAAAAAAAAAAAAATGGTTCAAATGGCTCTGAGTACTATGGGACTTAACATGTGAGGTCATCAGTCCCCTAGAACTTAGAACAACTTAAACCTAACTAACCTAATGACATCACACACATCCATCCCCGAGGCAGGATTCGTACCTGCGACCGTAGCGGTCGCGCGGTTCCAGACTGAAGCGCCTAGAACCGCTCGGCCGCACCGGCCGTCAAAATGAAGTTCTGCAATCGGATTGTCAAACGGTATAACGTGATTCATCACTCCAAATCACTAGTATCCAGTTATACACTGTCAAGGGTCATCGGCCTTCGCGCTGCATCAAGCGTTGCTTAGCACTAACTGGACGAATGTGTGGGTTATGAGGAGTTGCTCGACCACTACACTCCCTACGCACAGTCGTTGGGCTGGCTGGGTTGAAGGTGGGACTTTGGAATTCATGAATGATACCTTCTACTGATTTCATGCGAGTATTTACAACCTACATCCACTACGTCAGCAGATGAGGTAGCTGCGATTTATCCGTCGTGTTTCCACTTCACACAGCCGATGTGTGCAACAATACCTCTGGTACATTTGTTGGTCAGGAGGCATTCAGTGACCAACACATTCTGCTGTTACTACTTCCCTACTAATGACACAATAGAATCCACCTCCTTTTAAGCTGTCAGATCCACCTCTCACGTAATATTGTGGTAAATTCCGTATTATGTAGGAAAGTTTCATCATATGGTACTATGAGATGACAAACGTCGTGGGATAGAGATATGCACCCATTCAGCTGGCGGTAGTATCGCGTACACAGGGTATAAAAGGGCAGCGCATTGGCGAAGCTTTCATTTGTATTCAGGTGATTATTATTGAAAGGTTTTCGACGTGATTGTGGCCGCATGATGGGAATTAACAGACTCTGAACGCGGAATGGTAGTTTGAGCTAGAAGCATGGGACATTCTATTTTGGAAATCATTACAGAATTCAATATTCCGAGATCCACAGTGTCAAGAATGTGTCACGAAGAAAAATTCCATGCATTACCTCTCACCACGGACTATGCAGCGGCCGACGGCCTTCACTCAGCGACGGAGAGCAGCGGCATAAAGTAGTGAGTGCTAACAGACAAGCAACACTGCATGAAGTAGCCACAGTCAATGTGGAACTTCGACGAAAGTGTCCGTTAGTACAGTGCTACGTAATTTGACATTAATGGGCTACGATAGCAGACGACCGACGCGAATGCCTTTTGCTAACAGCACGCCTCTGCTGGGCTCGTGACAGTATCGTTTGGGCCGCAGACGACCGAAAGACAGTGGTCGGGTCAGATGAGCCTCGATTTCAGTTGGTAAGAGCCGATGATGGTAGGCTTCAAGACTGTCGCAGATCCCACGAAGCCTTACACCCAAGTTGTCAACGAGGCACTGTGCAAGCTGGTGGTGGCTCCATAGTGGTGTGGTTTGTCTTTACGAGATTGTACTTGATGCTCTGGTCCAACTGAAGCGATCATTGACTGGAAATGGTTACGTTCGGCTACTTGGAGATCATTTGCAGTCATGTTCCCTTAACAATATGCTACACTCCTGGAAATTGAAATAAGAACACCGTGAATTCATTGTCCCAGGAAGGGGAAACTTTATTGACACATTCCTTGGGTCAGATACATCACATGATCACACTGACAGAACCACAGGCACATAGACACAGGCAACAGAGCATGCACAATGTCGGCACTAGTACAGTGTATATCCACCTTTCGCAGCAATGCAGGCTGCTATTCTCCCATGGAGACGATCGTAGAGATGCTGGATGTAGTCCTGTGGAACGGCTTGCCATGCCATTTCCACCTGGCGCCTCAGTTGGACCAGCGTTCGTGCTGGACGTGCAGACCGCGTGAGACGACGCTTCATCCAGTCCCAAACATGCTCAATGGGGGACAAATCCGGAGATCTTGCTGGCCAGGGTAGTTGACTTACACCTTCTAGAGCACGTTGGGTGGCACGGGATACATGCGGACGTGCATTGTCCTGTTGGAACAGCAAGTTCC
The DNA here is from genome assembly GCF_023864275.1 of Schistocerca cancellata. Lineage (NCBI taxonomy): Eukaryota > Metazoa > Arthropoda > Insecta > Orthoptera > Acrididae > Schistocerca > Schistocerca cancellata. Next base: position 1,206,363,693 of record NC_064626.1, read on the forward strand.
CTTGCCGGTCTAGGAATGGTAGAACGATGGGTTCGATGACGGTTTGGATGTACCGTGCACTATTCAGTGTCCCCTCGACGATCACCAGTGGTGTACGGCCAGTGTAGGAGATCGCTCCCCACACCATGATGCCGGGTGTTGGCCCTGTGTGCCTCGGTCGTATGCAGTCCTGATTGTGGCGCTCACCTGCACGGCGCCAAACACGCATACCAGCATCATTGGCACCAAGGCAGAAGCGACTCTCGATCGCTGAAGACGACACGTCTCCATTCGTCCCTCCATTCACGCCTGTCGCGACACCACTGGAGGCGGGCTGCACGATGTTGGGGCGTGAGTGGAAGACGGCCTAACGGTGTGCGGGACCGTAGCCCAGCTTCATGGAGACGGTTGCGAATGGTCCTCGCCGATACCCCAGGAGCAACAGTGTCCCTAATTTGCTGGGAAGTGGCGGTGCGGTCCCCTACGGCACTGCTTAGGATCCTACGGTCTTGGCGTGCATCCGTGCGTCGCTGCGGTCCGGTCCCAGGTCGACGGGCACGTGCACCTTCCGCCGACCACTGGCGACAACATCGATGTACTGTGGAGACCTCACGCCCCACGTGTTGAGCAATTCGGCGGTACGTCCACCCGGCCTCCCGCATGCCCACTATACACCCTCGCTCAAAGTCCGTCAACTGCACATACGGTTCACGTCCACGCTGTCGCGGTATGCTACCAGTGTTAAAGACTGCGATGGAGCTCCGTATGCCACGGCAAACTGGCTGACACTGACGGCGGCGGTGCACAAATGCTGCGCAGCTAGCGCCATTCGACGGCCAACACCGCGGTTCCTGGTGTGTCCGCTGTGCCGTGCGTGTGATCATTGCTTGTACAGCCCTCTCGCAGTGTCCGGAGCAAGTATGGTGGGTCTGACACACCGGTGTCAATGTGTTCTTTTTTCCATTTCCAGGAGAGTATGTCACTGGGCTGCAACTGTTCGCGGCTGGTTTGAAGAACATTCTGGGCAGTTCAGGCAAATTATCTGGCCACCCTGATCGCCCGGCATGAATCCCATCGAACATCCATGGGATATAATCTGGAGATTAGTTCGCGCACAAAATCGTGCGCCGGCAACACTTTCGTAATTACGGACGGCTATAGAAGCATCATGGCTCAGTTTCCTGCAGAGGACTTGCAACGGCCTGTCCGTGCCACGTCCAGTTGCTTCACTACGCTGGGCAAGAGGAGCTAGGACACGGTATTAGGTGGTATCCCATGACTTTTGTCACCTCAGTCTACATACATTGCCTGATAAAAATAGAGAAGCACAGAGAAGGCTTGGTGGGAAGTCAATGTAACTCCGTACACCCACAGTCAAGGGATTGGAGGGAAGCGTGGAGGTTAAAAATCGTAGAGGGAGACCAAGAGATCGATACACTAAGCAGATTCAGAACGATGTAGGTTGCAGTATTTACTCGGAGATGAAAAAGCTGGCACAGGATAGAGTATCATGGTGAACTGCATCTCTGGAGTGAAGATCACAACAACAACAACCTAAAAGAATTAGTGCTTGCGTCTGTGCCATAGCGGGTACAACATCGTACTGAAAAGTGGGGTCGTAATGCTAGTTTTTTCTTTTTTTTTAAGGGATTTTGCTGTCAGATCCTCGCTTCAGTCCGTGAGTTTTATTTTACTTGCTCCTCTGTCTCTAAGTGCTTCACTTTTTGTGAGACAGTGTATATATTTATTGTGTTACCATGCCCTGTATTAGCTTTTAGACTTCTGCGTAAGTTCTCGAGCAGTGTTTCTCCACGTAGGGTCCGCAACGGCTAAAAATTGAAAAGTGTAGTAATATAATGGAACTCACAGCTGTTATGCAAGAATAATTTCTCAATTACTGAAAAGAAATCAGTTACAAACCATACCTACGTTTGTAAATTTCAATGTTTTTCTACTTTACTGAATTTCTGTCCTGAAGCCGGTCAACCGTTACACAGGACCATTTCAAGTGACAGAAATTCCTTCTATGTTAGGGCACTTTTTCGAAAGGAGTTGTACATTAACTGCACGCCTCGGAATGTGATGTATTTCATCTTCAAATCGCGGAAACCTACCCCCATTGCCACCAATTCCGATTTGTTTTCTTTTTTTATGGTAGTTAATCCCACGCAAGCTTCATGCTTCACACCCCCACCCCCGTCCCCCACCTCCATAGTCCTGGGATCTCTAAAGAAAAGTAGATGAGAAACCCGCCACTGTGAGTAGTTCTTGAGTAAAATTCGATGGGGCTAATGTAAAATTGTCTTGCAAGTAATCGCAACAGAGAAATAACAATAACAATTTCAATATCACATACACGCACAACATTGGTTTTTAACCGCTTGCTTCCCAGGAAAGGTAAGAACAACTCTTAAACAATATCACTGCACAGCGGTCTTATTATTGTTGAAGCAAATATTTTCTGCTTCTTTTATTTTCCATGAGTGGTCAATTAAGAATAAAAAACAAACAATAGAACTTCTGACTTGCTGTACTCTTAAGCAACAAAGAGAAACTACTCTCAATGTTCTTTCTATTCAGTAGCAAGATCATGTGATTAAATAAGATTTTCAGTTTTTCATCGCCACTTTACAGATTTACCCCTGGTGTTTTCGAAGTCAGGCACAATAATAAACTTTGTCATGCGCATTTTCTTTGTGAACTTAACTACAGTTGGATTTGGATATGACGTCACGCACACACCTCCAGCGTGAGAGAGTGGGCATTAGTCATGTTTTACCCCTTCAACATTCCATCAAATAATAGATGAGGGAAAATATTTTACTGCAGACAATAGCTATTAGAGACAGTCGCACATGTCACGTGTTCATGGTATGACAAATGCCACCTGAGTGGAGAAGGATAAACGGCAGGTGTATACACACTGATTTGTCATCATACATTCGTTTCTTTAGCTGCTCAGCGGTGTTTTGTGAGGTGATGTTTCTTAAGTTCGCAGTAGATCGATGGTTGCAATCGTCTGTAGTGAGACGAAAGAGTGATTTCAAGTCAGACAATGCTTCTGAAAGCGAGCCTTCATGTTCACAAGCTGCTACAAGTGAACGTGAAGGAAAGAAGAGAAAACTACACAGGTACTGTGATGACTACCTTCGTTATGGATTTACATACATAGGCAGTGATGACAACCAGCAGTCTCAATGTGTCTTGTGTTATGAAGTACTGAGAAACGAATGCATGAAACCTGTTAATCTTCGGAGAAATTTGGAGAAGAAACGTGAGGGACACGTTGGCAACTAAATAGAATTTTTTTTTTTATAAACGAACCCTGGGAGATAAAATCCAGTAAGAGCGCAATATCAACGACTGTAGTGGTTCATAATACTAACAAGAAAGCTAGTTTAGCATCGTATCATGTGTCGTTGCGGAAAATGTAATCCTCCAGCTATGAAAGTTACGTGTGAACTAACGCTAAGTAATGCAGCTGCTAAGGAAATAAACCCAATTCCCCTTTCCAGCGATACACTTAAAAGAAGACTTAACAATGTGTCTTCCAGTGTTAAAGAACAATTAAGTTCAAAAATTCAAGTAGCTAATTTTATTCCTTACAACTTGATCAAAGTACAGACACAGACGGAAAAGCAAATCTGTTGGTTTTCATCAGTTTTGAATGTAAACAGGCAATTTGTGAGGAGCTTTTGTTCTCCAAGGAGATTCTTCGTACAACGGGACGTGTGTTTCGTGCACTTAATAAGTTCATGATAAACAACGGTATTAGGTTGGATAAATGGTAGCTATTACTACGGACGGAGCACGTGCCTTTACAGGTTTGAAGACAGACCTAATGGCTCGAGTCACTTAGCACGAGAAATAAAGTGTATTCATTGCTCCATAAACAGCTTTAGCAGCGAGAAAAATGCCTGAGGATCTGAAAAATATTCTGTATACAATTACAAAACTTGTTAACTTGCTTAAATGATGTTCTCTAAGTCTCCCTCCTTTCACAGTTTTATATGAAGAAACTGGCAGTTAACACACTCAACTTTTATTATATACTGAAGTTCGTTGGTTGTCAAGAAGGAAAGTACTACGTCGTTTCTTTGAGCTGCGTGATGAAGTGCGCTTATTTCTTTTAGTATATTTTTCAAGCAAGAAATTGTGTGATTTTGATTGATGGTGTAAAGTGATCTTTTTGATGTACTTTTCTCCTTTCTGAATGAATTTAACTTAGCCGTGCAAGGAAGAAATGTTAATATCTTCCAGGTCGAGAGAAAAGTTGAAGCTACAATTAAGAAACTGCAGCTGTGGGCAGCACGAGTACAAAACAATTATTATTCATCATTTCCAGTGCTCAGGGACTACACTGATTCTTCAGGTGAGAAACACTCTGCTGAAGTGTACAACACCCTTGTAGGGCACTTGAGAGCATTGCCTACAGATTTTAGAGAATGTTTCCCTAGCCCACAACATGGTAACTGTTGGACTCAAAATCCTTTCAGTAATGTGGAAATCCATGACATACAACGTATGAATCTCTCTGATCCAGAACGAGAATACCTATTGGAACTATTCTGCCATACCTCATGGAAAAACGGTGTCAAATCAAATGAACTTTGTAGCCTTTGAGTGTGCTGTGAGTATGAAGAGTTGTCTAAAAAGGCATCTCAACATTCAACAGCTTTCCCTACCACCCACTTACGTGAGCAGACCTTTTCTGCTCTTTGTAGTATTAAACATTGAAGCGAAACCATCCTAATCTGTAATCTGTCCTAAGATTGATAGTGACAAAACTTATTCCAGATTTAAAAAGTATCCACTAGCTCAAATACCAACTGTTGTAGTTGTGGTTTCAGTGTAAATGGTAAATTCGCTTGATTTTCATTTAAATTTTAATAAACAATTACTTTCAATAATTATTCATTCTTGAAGGTTTTATTCATGACATGAAAGTGAGAATTACTAGTAATATAAAACGCTGTTTCCTTAAACTTTGAATAACATCAAACACTGTATTTACCTTATACACCTCTAAGGAAATTAATTATGACAATATTCTTGTCTTGAAATTTGCTGTGTTGTTGAAATCTGTGGTGGCAGATAATTTTATTTCATTTCTTCATGTTTGTGACCACGTGCATTCATCATAGCTCACCATGATGACTGTAAAAGGTATTGCTCGTACTGCAGCTACGGCTCAAATATTCCAACAGATATTATGACAGGAAAATCTCGCAGTCCGCGACCCATAATTTTAAAGATGTTTTCTGTATATATCCTCAATAGCCACACCACAATGTACATGATTCGACGCACCTTATCTCTATTACCCCCAGACATGGAAACCATGTCCATGTCCGCACTCAATCATGTGTGTGACTTTCTTCGTTCTGTCTGTCTTACGATGCATCGAAAGAAGCGGGAAAATTAAAACCCATTACGGATCCTTAGCATCCGTAGTTAAATGTTTCAAATTTAACTTCCATAAATTACGTTCCATAGTGAATTTACAGTCAGTTCCAATAATATTTACATTCTTTTTCGCGCTATCACATTAATTATTCAATACATATTACACCTTCATTTAAGTGATTCCAAAGATTCACAGTATTGCCTGTAGCTAAGTATCGATATTCAATACAAAATATCTGTCAAAAACTTTTATGAATTCTGTGGTGTTTATTTGTTAAATGAAGCTATTAAGTTAGAATGCAGCCAGGGTAAATTAATTTTTGTCATTATGACGGTAATGAGAACCGATAGAGTTCGCCACCAAAGCAAACAAAAGAAACCGCAATTTGCACTAGTAGTAGAAATAGCCATAAAAAGGTTCTTCCACATCCCAGAGACTCCTCACCAACGGACCCATGGAAAACGATAAATGTAATGTAATGTAATGAATGAATGTAGCCTAATGCTCCACTCTACACTCCTTGCCGAGAGGAATGTAAACTTTCGGTATCGCTTACATTGAGGGCACCTATTTCCGTAGACCGTGATCTAAACATTTGGGCTGCGTGCTATTCAAATGACCGCACCCAAACAAAAAATTCCCATATTTAGTTTACTTTTAGTCCATAATTTATCGGAAGATATACTAAAGAGTCTAGTCACTGAATTTGTGTCAGGTAGACCTGTTACACAAGACCAAAACATGCTACACTTCCTTTGCAAAAAATTCTTCTGACCGCTGTATTTTTGGAATGCAGTATTCAATCGATTTTCGTTAGCCGAAGCAGATAGGGCTTCTGAGGCGTCACAGTCTCTGTAGAATTTCAACATTGTGTTCCTAGAGGGATCAGAAATTTTATTTAGTTTTCTTATTTTTATTCACATTTGAGTTAAGAGTGGCTAGTTTCGAATATATTTTTTTCATTTTCAAACCACTACTTACATTAAAAATATATTATCAGTGGAAATGTTATATCATTCGTGAAAATATTACATCATCAGTGATAATGTAAAATACAAAATATTAAAGTATATGACCAATGGTTTATTACAATGGCAGTACTGTATGTGAAAAGTTTTATATCATTCTGTATGTACTAATCGTAAAGGTTTATTACAGTGGCTATAAGGTACCTGTGTCATTCTCGTGTGATTAATGAATTAATTTCATAGTATAACATTTATACATTTTTAGCTATTCGGAATAGTTCGTGTTTCCTTATTCTGTGGCCTTGGCGGTAGTAACTACTATGCACTGATTCATCTGTAAGCGCCTCCTGTGTACATTATGTACACTTGCGCACTGTCGTCATAGCACAGAACTAGTATTATTTTGTTGCACCACATCTTGGCCAGGGGCGACGAGTTCCCCTTGTGTTGATCTGCGGAATATCGCCACAAGAGAAGATACGTACATCAGCTTGGTAAGGAGCCACTGTGGAGCAATAGATCGTATTCAAGATGCAAGGACACTAACTCATTATGTTGACACTGTGGAGTATGCTAGCCATCATCAATGAAAGCAAAAGTTGCGACATCTCATACGTCTAGCAAGCCTTCCGAAGGAATTAACTAGACGGAAAAACTAGGTCAAATGAAGTCTATGAAGTATTTTTCTTTTCTTTTTTTTGGGTGGGGGGGGGACGACACTCCGCCATTTGCCTATATATTTCCCATATACAATCTAAATTTTAATAGGCCATAAGGTAAAAAATATTAGATGTATGCTGATATAAAATTGCGAGAGTTACACTTATGGTACTTCTTAGACCATTAACATAATTTTGCTGTGTACCGTGCAGGATGACATATATACATTTCAGTACATTTGCTTAACACGATAGAAATGGTACAAAATTATCGTCTTGTAGGAATGCAACATATCGTATAAGTACTACCTTTAAGACATAGCTATGAAAGAATGTAGATTCAAGTGCAAAGCATTCTGGAGTCTATAGTCTTGACATCACTTTCATAGCTAAATCTTAAAGGGATGCGCTAGTCTTGTGTTTACCTACTTCGGGCTGATTTTCCCAGATATGATATGCTTGTATGATAGTGTAGCTGCATTCTTATAATACGTTAATTTTGTATCATTTATGTTATGTTAAGCAAATGTGTTGACCTATGTAAATCTCATTCTACACAGTACACACCAAAATTATGTTAATGGTCTAAGAAGTAAGTGCATCTCTCGTAATTGTACATCAGCTTACATCTAGCACTTTTTGCTTCAAGGCGTGTTATTTGCATGTTTCGCTTTAAACATTGTACTCGATAATGGCGTGAAATAATGTCATACTGCACAGTATGTTAACAGTCAAAGATGTAAATGCATATCTCGTAATTTTATACCAGCTTAGTTCTAACATTTTTTTAAAATTTTTTCAACATTTTTCAATTTCTTACTTTACCTCTTACTATTGCATATTCTTGCTTTTAACATTGTACTCGATAATGGTGTGAAAGCCGAAATCTAGATTGTACATGGTGGAGCGCGGCACATTGCTAATTACGGAATGAAATAAAAAAAAATAATGGTTTAAACAGTATACCTGGCAAACGTCTACTTTTACAATCAACACACTGCCGCAGTTGTTTTCTGAAATCCTCATGCACTCTTTCAAGCGCTTCTTCCGGTATTTTTGCGATTTCAGCCTTAATATTGTTCTGTAGGTCTAATCTTTGCCTTCAGGTAACCCCAAAGAAAAAAATCGCATGGAGCTAAATCCAGTGATCGCGCTGGCCAGTTGAGATGCCCCACCCGAGACATAAGCCTTTCAGGAAAGGTTTGCCTCAAAACATTCATGTTAATACCCACTGTGCGTGCGGTGACACCGTCTTGTTGAAACCAGGTATCCTGCAATTGCATTGTCTCGCCAGCTGGAAAAACTCTTGCAGCATAGTTAAGTAACGATCGGAATTCACAGTAACAGCATGACCGTTTTCCTGGAAAAAGTAAAAGCCAATGATGCCTACTCGGGATATGGCGCACCACATAGTGACGCGGTCTAAGTTGGGGGGGGGGGGGGGGTCTCTGGTGAATTTGCCTGCTGTTCGTATCGCTCCACTACCGCATTCTCTGTTTGTTTACACATCCACTGAGGTGAAAATGTACCTCATCAGAAAAGAACATATTTGCGTCAAGGGGTATGATTGCAAGCATGTCTTCACAAGATGTTCTTCGAGTTACTTAATCCCGTACTGACGATTGCTGGGCCACGCACATCTTTCACGGATAAAAGTTCAGTTCATTGTGAAGAGTCCGGTTGAGAGAATGTCTTGAAATGCCAAGAGCAAGTGCGTGTTTGCGAGCTCAGCGTTTCGGAGATTCCAGTACTGCTGCTCTAACTCGTTTGGCCTTTTTTGGTTTTGTAAAGCTTCTCTCAGGCCCTCTTCGTACATATGACACATATCCTGTTGTTCTGATTGAATTTACCAAAAATTCAAATTGATTGCCATCCAGGAACTCGTCCGCGTGGGGGTACTACAAATCGCAAACAAAAAGCACGTTGCACTGCAATGATCGAGTGGGAATTCGAGAAACACACTTCAACACAAAATGAGCGCTCCTCACTTGTCCACTGGATTATCGCAACCGAACAACAATTGAATATTAACCTCTCGTCGGTCACTATAAACCACGCCCAATCTCCCCTCCATTCGATCAACAGTGCCACCACAACGTGAATTCTAAAAAAGCAATTTACCGCCCTCCACCTTGCACACAGGAAATTTACAGAAATATACAGTCAAGTAGCGATGTATTCCTTCAAAAACTATTGTATTACTGTGACTCAGCACCGTCAATGAATCATTGTTGCCTGACGGTGATGCCCAGCTGCTCCAGCCTGGGTTTCCAGGTTGGGGGTGCTTCCTTTGCAGAAACACTAGCTTGTTGGCTCACATATACAGCCTACCACCCAACCACACATATCAAACACTCATTCTTATATTGTGCTCACTAGTATCTAGATGCGCACTATGCCCAGCGGTGCTATCAATGGCAGCCAATAACCGCGAGGGGAAGACATCTAACAGTCCAAGAAAAACAGCCGACCCTGCAGACAGATTTCACAGTCAAGAACTGCAGGCCTCTGCCTCAGATAATGCCTGTACTCAGTCAACTTGCCGCCTTTGCACCATCGAGTCACCTGTTGGGTTACTCCCATCTGCTGACAGCCACTTCCTTTGTGATCCACGGAGCCTGGGGCAAGTAACTGCCCAGCTATTCTGTTGCTGTCCTCCAGTCCGTATGGGTGCACTTTGCTGCTGTTCAACAAGCTCACGCCATCATTTTCAGCCACGCCGAAAGCCAAGGCTTCATGTCCTGCCGCTAATGGAGCTGTCAAGCTGACAGGACTGTTCTCTGTCACCCATATACACAGGGGCAGAACTCAAATACCGCCTTGAAGTCCTATGAGGGAGGAGTGGGATACAATTTCATATTCTATCCCACTCGTCGCTCACAGACCATCAAGGCGGTATTCGAGTCGTTCAACGTGACAGAAGACCCTTCCGCAAATTGTTGCAGGCTTCAGTGCTGAGCCATCAGTAACTGTCAGCGTGCGAACCATTCAACGAAACATTATCTATATGGGCTTTCGGAGCAGAAGGTCCACTCGTGGATCCTTGATGACCACACGACATAAACTTTTCGCCTCGTCTGGGCCCGCCAACAACGACATTGGACTGTTGGTGACTGGAAACATGTTGTCTGATCGGACGAGTCTAATTTCAAATTGTATCGAGCGGATTGACATGTACAGTTATGGAGACAACTTCATGAATCCATGGATCCTACAGCCGGCCGTTGTGGTCGAGCGGTTCTAGACGCTTCAGTCCGGAACTGCGCTGCTGCTACGGTCGCAGGTTCGAATCCTGCCTCGGGCATGGATCTGTGTGATGTCCTTAGGTTAGATAGATTTAAGTAGTTCTAAGTTCTAGGGGACTGATGACCTCAGATGTTAAGTCCCATAGTGCTTATAGCCATTTGAATCATTTTGACATATTTCCAGGGGGCTGTTCAAGGTGGTGGAGACTCTGTAATGGCGCGGGGCGCGTGGAATTGGATTGATATGGGACCCCTGATACGTCTAGATACGACTCAGACAGGTGACAAGCACGTAAGCGTCCTGTCTGACCACCTGTATCCATTCATGTCCAAATTGCACTCCGACCGAATTAGGCAAATCCAGCAGGACAATGTGACACCCTACATGTCCAGAATTGCTACCGAGTGCCTCTAGGAACACTTTTCCGAGCGTAAACACTTCCGCTGGCCACCAAACTATCCAGACATGAACATTATTGAGCACATCTGGGATGCCTTGCAACGTGCTGTTCAGAAGAGATCTCCACCCTCTCGTACTCTTATGGATTTATGAACAGCCCTGTAGCTTTAATAGTGTCAGTTCCCTCCAGCACTACTTCAGATGTTAGTCGAGTCCATGCCACGGCGTGTTGCGGCACTTCCGCGCGCTCGAGTGGGCCCAATACGATAATAGGTATGTGTACCAGTTTCTTTGGTTCTTTATTTGTAGCTGGAGCAATAGAGAGGGAAAACTGTAGGAGAAGACATCGATTGGAATAATTCCGACAAATTACCCGGGGTCGTTTCGTACGGTCGCTATTCTGAGATGATGACGTATGCACAGGTGAGGAAGTCGTGGCGGGCCGCATCAAACCAGTCACAAGAATGCGAAAAGAAAGTAACATCGAAAAGCATGCTAAACTAACAACACCATAGGAGAAGCTGAGAGAAGAATAAATGCAATACTTTTCAAAAGAAATGTTTAGTGGCGCTGTGCAATAATATAGCGCCGAAGTAATACTGGAAACATAAGAGAAACACAGTAATTTTCGCTAGCAAAGGCTCAACCACGTAGTGCAAGCATTTCAACGTAATGAGGATAACGTCCACGCTGCTCTGTGCTGCTCAGCTACATCATTTGCATTAAAAGCACGGTGTGTGGCACTTCAAAGGAGGAAGTGGATTTAAGTTTAGGACGGAGAGAAGGGTCAGCCCTCTCGCCGCACTACAGACCTTCTAGAAGCATTAATTTACTTACTCTTAGACAGAGACGCAAGGGAAGCTCATAAAAAATGGACTACTTGGAGTGGATTGCTCATCTCACTCCAGCGTACGTCTCTACTTGACGAGGAACCAGTGGATGCAAATTCGTTCCTCCTGCTAATTCGAAGGAAGCTTGTGATACCAGCGGAAGGTTAGCAATGGACTTTTGCCAACCCTTCAAAGCGAAAATTGTTGCTTTACAACATGAAACAAGCACCTTAGCTGAATCAATGTACAGCAGTTTTTAAGCTTTCAGATTACCCTCAGTTCCCCTGATACCTATTAATCCCAATCTAATATTTAAGAGGGATAGGAGTGAATAATCTATATCATATAAAAACAAACGTAGTTATTTTACATATTTTTAAAACAATGGGCACAGTATACATTTTATAATGTAATGGTCCCAAAAATTAAATGTTTGCTACCCCTCTTAGACTATTTTTTATGCCACGCCCTTTTCACTCCAACTGCCTCTCCCAGGGATAAATTTTCATCGGAACTTGTAACGGCGGAAAGGCATATCTTCCTATTTCCATCTAATGTACTATGAATTTTTTCCTTATTTTGTTACCTGAAAATATGATATTTCTGTGTCTTTATATATTGTAATTGTTTTACTATATATATATATATATATATATATATATATATATATATATATATATATATATGCATTTATGTCGATGTATAATTGGTTTGTTTTGTAAATATTATTTGTATTTTTACGCTGGGTCTGGCCTAGGGAAAACTATGCTATCGAACGGTTACATCGATAGGTCGTGTGGAGAACCAAAGTGTTTAGGGTCTTTGGTAGAGTGAACTCTGCCGCATGAAGCGCGGGCAGAGTGAGTCTGGCTGGAGTAGTGCGGTGGAGCAGGTGTGTTGTGTGACGCTCCCGCGAGTTGCCGCGATTTCGGTGTTTGGCAGCATGTAATTGCGCTCGACTTGCTATGATAGTTTCTGACACGGTGTCGCGGACGGGAAGCATTAGCTGGCGCACATCAAGAGCCCGTTTCGCCTGGTGACCGTGTCGAGAAGAAGGCGCGTCAACATCCAGCTTCTGCAACAACGACGGCCGACAATGAGTGACTGTCGCCACCTCCTCGATCGACGACTTCAAACCTTCAACCAACCAACAAGGAAGACTGGAAGCGCGTAAAGTTTTAGAACTGTATGGCAGACCTCAGCTTATCAAACTGTTTGAAAAGTACAGCAACGTAGCATGAACCTTTGTTGCTCATTGTCCCAATTGCATAACCAAGCAGGGTCCCTTCCTGGGTCCCTTCCTTTTCCGGAATGAACCCAAGTGTCGTTGAAATTCAAACGCCAGCATTGAAGTAATATCATTCGATTTCACTGCTTTAATTTTAAAGATCAGTTAAAGTATTCATAGGTGGCTGCAATATTTAGTTTACACAAGCACAAATTAAGAGTGCGAGTTTTGTTACCATATTATAGCTTACCTGTGACTGCAGCTCAGCTTGGTACGTACTAAATTTTACTATTGTTAATTGTTCAGAATCATTTAATTCAAGTTCAAAGTTAAATCTCTTATTTCTAAATTGCGTAGATTCAAGTAGCCTTTGAAATGATTGTTGAGGTAGTCCAAGACTAACCTTATTTTATTGAATTTCGTAGTGCTTCAGAAACAAAGTCACTATTAATTTCAGTCACTAAATTAACTTTCAATTTTCCAGTTTTATTAATTATTTTGTTAAATTAAGTCAGAGTGTAGGGAAATTTATTACTTCTGACAAACTTTCAGTTTTCACACAACACGTGTCAACCTATAGTTGCCTCGCTTTTAGTGCTAGTTATATGTGCAATAACCTTTCTTTTTCAGTTATTATAGTAGTTGTCCATAGGACTGGCGACCGTAATTTTCCCCAAATCTCAAATATCTAATTAACGCCAATTAACTGTTAACCTGACGACTGCACATTTACTTTCTTTATTAATTTTACCCTTTTCTCAAAATTAATTTCCACCAATTTCATTTGCATTTTTCCTTTCATTTAGATGTAACCCTTTCCTCCCTCTTTACCGACAGATTAACTTCGGTGACGATTGCTTTTCCCAAATTTCCATTAGGTACACGCGGTTTAATTTTCACTGTCATTAAGGTTGATAAGTGAGGGGGAGGTTACAAACTGTCACCGGTCAGAGAGATGTGGTTGTTGTGGTCCTGACTCACAAGTCCGGTGCAGGTCTCCACGCTCTCTGCATAATTACTGCAACGTTCACTTTGGAATGAAATAATGAGGAAGTGCAAGGAAGCTGAGGCGAAATGACCGCATGAAAAATGTGAAAAAATGGAAAAAGAAGTGGTTGTCGGAAGGACTAACTCAGCATATAGAGAAGTCAAAACTACCTTCGGTTAAATTGAAGGTAAGAGTAGTAACACTAAGAGTGCAACGGGAATTCCACTGTTAAATGTAGAAGAGAGAGCGGATAGGTGGAAACAGTACAGTGAAGGCCTCAAGGAGGGGAAAGACAGGATTGAATATAGAAGAGACAGGGGCTGCAGTATTAGAATAAGAATTGAAAAGTGCTTTTGAAGACTTAAGATCAAATTATGCAAAATGGATAGATAATATTTCTTCAGAATTTCAAAAATCGTCGGAGGAAGTGACAAAAAAATGTATGAGGCTGGCGGTATACCATCTGACTTTTGGAGAAATATCATCCACACAATTCCGAAGACTGGAAGAGCGGCCAAGTGTGGGAATTATCGCACAATCATCTTAACACTTCATACAACCTAGGTTGCTGACAGGAATAATATACAGAAGAATGGAAAAGAAAATTGAGGATATGTGACATGACGATCAGTTTGAGTTTAGGAAAAGGAAAGGCACTAGAGAGGCAATTCTGACGGGGCGCTTGATAATGAAAAGAAGCCTGAAGAATAATCACGACACGTTCATAGAATTTCTCGATCAGGAGAAAGCGTTCGATAATGTCAAGTGCTGCAAGGTGTTCGAAATTTCGATGAAAATTAAATTGTATGGAGAGACGCGTAAATATACGACATGTACAAGAGCAAAGAGGGAATAATAAGAGTGGAAGACATAGAACGAAATGCTCGGATTAAAAAGGGTGAAGACTGCGATGAAGTCTATCGCCCCCACTGTTGAACCTATACATCGAAGAAGCAATTCTGGAAATAAAATAAAGGTTCGAGAGTGGTATTAAAATTCAAGGTGAAAGTATATCAGTGATAAGATTTGATGATGACATTGCTATCCCCAGTGAAAGTGAAGAAAAACTACATGATCAGACTAATGAGTACAAAATATTGGTTCACAGTAAACCGAAAGCAATAATGAAAAATAGCAGAAATGAGAACAGCGAGAAACTTAAAATGAGGACTGATAGATGAAGTTAAGGAATTAGGCTACTTAGGCAACAAAATAGCCCATGACGGATGGAGCAAGGAGGACATCGAAAACAGACTAGCATTGGCAAAAAGGACATTCCTTCTAGTAACGAATACAGGCCTTCATTTGAGAAAGAAATTCCAGAGAATGTACATTTGGAGCCGGACGATAGGACAACTGTTAAGATATCAGATCCCACGCGGTATGAGATGGAGCTATAGGAGGTAAGAAGTGTAGAGAAAGACACACTGGAGTACATCCAGCAAATAACTCAAGACTCAAGTTGCAAGCGCTACTCTGAGATGAGGTTGGCACAGGAGAGGAATTCGTGGTGGAGTGCATCAGACCAATCAGAAGACAGATGATCAAAAATAAAGTTTCTTAATATTAAACAGCTGTTTGAGTCAGATCACAATTTCTTGGAATCTCGTTATCACATATGTGATATATTTCGCCCTAGAAATTGTACCTCGTTGTCTTGCACGTGTCAGAATATCCAACTTTTGGCTTTTGAGAGCATATGCTATCGAAGAGCTTCACTTTCACAGTGTTCTTAAAACGCTAAACGCTCGTTTGTTGTGTGCGTTTTCCGGTTTTGGAGTTGAGAACTGCCGCCGGTTTCTTTTTCTTTTTTTGAGAGCATAAGCCGTTACTAAATTTCTGCTTTTATGCCATTATCATGTACAATGCTAAAAGTTCTTAAACCATTCACATATCCTATCTGTTAAGGCAGTCCAAAGCAGTTAGTCCTGTTTACCTGCTTTGAACAGCCTTAACAGATATCACAATGGTCTAAAAACTTTTATAATTGCAAAATTAATTGATAATGGCATAAAAGGCGAAATCTAACTGACTGCGGAGATAAACACGGAAGTATAAAGTCAAATGGCGGTTTATGCTATATGTTGCACGACTGTTGCTCCAAACCATCAAAGTGGTTCAAATGGCTCTGAGCACTATGGGACTTAACATCTGAGGTCATCAGTCCCGTAGACTAAGAACTACTTAAACCTAACTAACCTAAGGACATCACACACATCCATGCCAGAGGTAGGATTCGAACCTGCGACCGTAGCGGTCGCGCGGTTCCAGACTGAAGCGCCTAAAACCGCTCGGCCACAACGGCCGGCTCAAAACCATCGAAAACTTTTTTGTCGCCGTGTGTTTATCGGTCGTCTTTTGTTTATGTGGTAATGTCTATGCTCATGTTGATATTTGTTTATTACGTAGATTTGTTGCTGGGTGTTGTCAGGGATGGTCTCGGCGAAGACCGAGAATAAGTGCAGGGAATCATTTTTTTTTTTTTAAGGGAATTGTCAGTGATGGGTATTGTGGCATGTTGTCATAAATGAATTGGATTCTAAATAGGTGATAAATAGATTGATTATTGCACGCGTAAAACGTAAAGACTGAAATATATTTACAGTCAAAATGAGCACTTGTTATACATATATAATAATAACGAGCATCGAAACGGATACAGGGATTTCTGAACACAGGGTTGTCATAGCGAGATTGAATATTGTAACCCCCAAATCGTCCAAAGAAACCAAAAATATACCTATCCAGTAAAGCCCCTACCACGGCACAGCGCATCCCCATGTTGCGGATAGGGGATACGGCCTTCAGATATGAAGGGTAGCTGGGAATACAAAAAATAAGCAGTCACGGACAGCCGGTGGAGAGCAGGCGATGGCTTGATGAACCAACCCTGTTTCTTCTTCTCATACTATCAGATCTATTCATCAAGAATCAGCAACATTAATGGCCATGGGTCGCTTTGAAGTAAAATATTCCGGAGGTAAACTAGGTTCCCATTCGGATCTCCGGGCAGAACCTACTTCGAATAGATTCAGGCCGAAAGGAACTTTCAGGTTGGGAAGATGGAACGTTAAAAGTTTGAACAGGCCAGGAACGTTCCAGACATTATTAGACGAATTAGATAGATACGATGTAGACACTACAGCTATTCAAGAAACTCGGTGGCAGGGGGAGGGTAGCATAAAGAGGGGTAACTATACATTTTTCTATGGAGGAGTTTCGGAACAGGTTTCACAGTACAGAGAAAAGAGCTTCACGCAATCAGAGATATAAGGTTCATTAGTGACCGACTATCAGGTAAAGTGTTGTCAGGCAGGTGGAATAGACTAGTAGTAATTAATGTACACGCACCAACTGAGGACACTGAAGAGATTGTTAAGGACTGCTTTTATGAAGAACTAGATCAACTGTGGGATGAGTTCTCCTTGTGTGATACAAAATTAATCATAGGTGATTTTAATGCGAGGATAGAGAAGAAGGAAGCATTCTGGCCTACAATTGGGAAAGAAAGTTTGCATAACATTTCGAATGATAACGGTACAAGGGTGGTTAATTTTGCTGTCTCAAAAGACATGATTGTTGAGAGCACATATTTCAAAAGGAAGGACATTCAAAAAGCAACTTGGGTCTCTCCGGATGGACACACCCGAAACCAAATTGATCATGTTCTTGTAGATCGGAGATGGCACACTAGTATAGAACATGTTTGAACTTTCAGGGGAGCAGACTGCGATTCTGATCATTTTCTTGTAGTTGCCAAAGTTCACCAACGGCTATCTACAGCAACATCAAGGTGTCACAATGCAGAACTTGCTAGGTTCGACACTGACAAGCTAAATGATGAAAACTTTAGAAGAAGGTACATGATAGAAATTTCAGATAGGTTTGATGCTCTCAGGACACACGAAGATCAAGACGAGGATGTAAATAAACAGTGGATCACTGTGAGGAATAATATCAAAGAGGCAGCGAAGGTCACAATAGGTACAATTAAGAAGAACAGGAGGAAACAGTGGTTTGATGAGGAATGCAAGAAATTGGTAGAGGAAAGGAGAAAAGCGCGATTAGATTGGGATAGAATGGTAGACAGAAAACGAGAGGAGTTCTTGAACTTGAGAAGGGAAGTTGGTCGTAGGCTACGGGCAAAGAAGAGGGATTATTTCAACAATCAAATTACAAAAATGGAAACAAACAGTAAAACAAAAAAACATTAGGGAACTTTACCTAAACATAAATGGGTATAGGAAGGGCTTCAAGGCTAGGACAAATGCACATCGAGGGGATGCTGGGGAAATACTGACAGACCCCAGTGCTATATTAAGTAAATGGAGGGCGTATTTTGAGCATCTATTAAATGTACACCAGGAAGCAGGAAATGAGCAGGCGTACGAAATGCACACAGCAGAACCCCACATACCTGGGCCGACGTCAAAGGAAGTAAGAGATGCAATCAACAAATTGAAAAACCATAAAGCACCAGGATCCGATTGCATAACTGCAGAATTAGTTAAAAATGAGGGACAGAAATAGGTGGAAGTAGTTCACAAAGTGATAAATAAAGTATGGAACTCAGAGATGATACATGAAGAGTGGCAGGAGTCGATTCTGATCCCAATTTTTAAGAAAGGCGACAATATGGATTGTAGTAATTATAGAGGGATATCGCTGTTACCAGTATGTTCCAAAATTTTCTCGAATATTCTGCTAAGCAGACTTACACCATATGCAGATGAAATTGTAGGGGATTACCAAGCCGGCTTTCGGAGGAACAGATCAACTGTAGACCAAATATTCACCCTACGTCAAATTTTGGAAAAGAAATGGGAATAAAATAAACCAGTTTATAATCTTTTCATAGATTTTACAAAAGCATATGATTCAGTATTCCAATCAAAATTGTACAGAATTCTTTTGGAACTTGGAATACAAATGAAGTATGTTAGACTTATAGAAGCGAGTTTTAAAAACACAAAAGGTAGAGTAAGCTTGGGGAAATTGGAGTCAGAATAATTTGTAATAATGAACGGACTTAAGCAGGGAGATGCCCTGTCTCCGCTACTTTTTAATTTAGTCCTAGAATATATTGTACGAATGGCACCAGATAATTCAGAGGGTGTGGAGTTAAATGGAAATATTAAGATGTTAGGGTATGCAGATGATCTAAACAACATTAGCGATAGGAAAGAATCTGTAACAGCAAATGCGAATGCGTTAATCAAGGCTAGTGAAGATGTAGGTCTAAGGATAAGTGAAGACAAAACTAAATAACTGGTTACTACTAGAATGCCAACAGCAGTAGATCAGGAAATGTTAAGAGTTGGAGACATGCAGTATGAAAAAGTGAATACATCTAAGTATCTAGGCGTGGACATCACTTCGAGAAATGAGATTGAATCCGAACTGAAGAAGAGAATACGGGCAGGAAATGAATAGATTACTTTCATCACGGATGTTGTCTAGGAATTTAAAGATTAGAATATACAAAACTATTATTCTACCAGTTATGATGGGTGTGAGACTTGGTCTCTCACAGTGCAAAATTTTGAGGAAAATTTTCGGAGCAAAAAGGGATGACATTAGCGGAGAGAGGCGAAAACTGCATAACGAAGAGGTTCACGAACTCTATTCAAGCCCTGACATAATCAGTATTATTAAATCACGTAGGCTGCGATGGGCGGGTCACGTAGCTCGAATGGATGAGGGCAGGGAAGCGCGCAGAGTACTGGTAGGGCACCTAGAGGGAAAACGTCCTGTGGGGACACCGAGGCGTAGATGGGAGGACAATGTGAAGGCTGATTTGAGGAACCTAGGTATTGAAGGTGAATGAAAGGAAATAGCCCAAAACAGGTACAGATGGTGAAAATACTTTGCTGCGGTAATGGACTCTCAAGTCCGGTATGACCAGTGAGTGAGAGAGTGAGTAAAGCAGATAAATATTCAGTTGACGCCTTCCTGAGAGACAATCTCCACTCCTCTCAAATTAACAATAAGGGCAGACCAGATGTGGCTTGAATTCCAAGAAATAGTATCGGCAGCGATTGAGACATTTATACCAAATAAATAAACTAACGACGGAGCTGATCCTCATTGGCACACAAAACGGGTCAGGACACTGTTGCAAAAACAACAAAAAAATGCCAAATTTGAACGGACGCTAAATCTCCAAGATTGGCGATCTTTTACAAAAGCTCAAAATATAGCGCAGACTTCAATGCGAGATGCTTACAATAGTTTCCATAACTAAACTTTGTCTCGAAACCAGGCAGAAAATCCAAAGAGATTCTGACAGTATGTGAAGTACGCTATCGGCAAGACACAATCAATACCTTCTCTGAGCGACAGCAGTGGAAATACTGTCGACGACTGTAGTGCCACAGAAGAGTTACTAAACACAGACATTCCGAAATTCTTTCACCAAAGAAGGCGAAGTAAATATTCCAGAATACCAATGAGGAACAGCAGCCTACATGAGTAACATAGAAGAAGTTAACCTCGGAGTAGTGAAGCAACTTAAATCACTTAATAAAAGCAAGTCTTCTGGTCCAGACTGTATACAAATTAAGAACCGTTCTCTCGGCGAGAGATCCGTACCCAAAGACTGGAAAGCTGAACAGGTCACACCAATATTCAGGAAAGGTAGTAGGAATAATCCCTTAAATTACAGGTCCATGTCATTAACGTCAATATGCAGCAGGAATATCGAACATATATTGTATTCGAACATTATGCATTATCTCGATGAGAACGCTCTGTTGACACACAGTCAACGCGGATTTAGAAAATGTCGTTCTTGTGAAACACAACTAGCTCTTCACTCACACGAAGTGCTGAGTACTATCGGCAAGAGACTTCAAATTGATTCGGTATTTCCGGATTTCCGGAAGGCTGTTGACAACGGCTTGTAGTGAAATTGCGTGCTTATGGAATATCGTCTTAGTTATGTGGCTGGATTCGTGATTTCCTGTCAGAGAAGTCGCAGTTCGTAGTAATTGACGGAAAGTCATCGAGTAAAACAGAAGTGATTTCTGGCGTTCCCCAAGGTAGTGTTGCAGGCTATTTGCTGTTCGTTATCTACACTCCTGGAAATGGAAAAAAGAACACATTGACACCGGTGTGTCAGACCCACCATACTTGCTCCGGACACTGCGAGAGGGCTGTACAAGCAATGATCACACGCACGGCACAGCGGACACACCAGGAACCGCGGTGTTGGCTGTCGAATGGCGCTAGCTGCGCAGCATTTGTGCAGTGCCGTCAGTGTCAGCCAGTTTGCCGTGGCATACGGAGCTCCATCGCAGTCTTTAACACTGGTAGCACGCCGCGACAGCGTGGACGTGAACCGTATGTGCAGTTGACGGACTTTGAGCGAGGGCGTATAGTGGGCATGCGGGAGGCCGGGTGGACGTACCGCCGAATTGCTCAACACGTGGGGCGTGAGGTCTCCACAGTACATCGATGTTGTCGCCAGTGGTCGGCGGAAGGTGCACGTGCCCGTCGACCTGGGACCGGACCGCAGCGACGCACGGATGCACGCCAAGACCGTAGGATCCTACGCAGTGCCGTAGGGGACCGCACCGTCACTTCCCAGCAAATTAGGGACACTGTTGCTCCTGGGGTATCGGCGAGGACCATTCGCAACCGTCTCCATGAAGCTGGGCTACGGTCCCGCACACCGTTAGGCCGTCTTCCGCTCACGGCCCAACATCGTGCAGCCCGCCTCCAGTGGTGTCGCGACAGGCGTGAATGGAGGGACGAATGGAGACGTGTCATCTTCAGCGATGAGAGTCGCTTCTGCCTTGGTGCCAATGATGGTCGTATGCGTGTTTGCCGCCGTGCAGGTGAGCGCCACAATCAGGACTGCATACGACCGAGGCACACAGGGCCAACACCCGGCATCATGGTGTGGGGAGCGATCTCCTACACTGGCCGTACACCACTGGTGATCGTCGAGGGGACACTGAATAGTGCACGGTACATCCAAACCGTCATCGAACCCATCGTTCTACCATTCCTAGACCGGCAAGGGAACTTGCTGTTCCAACAGGACAATGCACGTCCGCATGTATCCCGTGCCACCCAACGTGCTCTAGAAGGTGTAAGTCAACTACCCTGGCCAGCAAGATCTCCGGATCTGTCCCCCATTGAGCATGTTTGGGACTGGATGAAGCGTCGTCTCACGCGGTCTGCACGTCCAGCACGAACGCTGGTCCAACTGAGGCGCCAGGTGGAAATGGCATGGCAAGCCGTTCCACAGGACTACATCCAGCATCTCTACGATCGTCTCCATGGGAGAATAGCAGCCTGCATTGCTGCGAAAGGTGGATATACACTGTACTAGTGCGGACATTGTGCATGCTCTGTTGCCTGTGTCTATGTGCCTGTGGTTCTGTCAGTGTGATCATGTGATGTATCTGACCCCAGGAATGTGTCAATAAAGTTTCCCCTTCCTGGGACAATGAATTCACGGTGTTCTTATTTCAATTTCCAGGAGTGTATACACGCGACTTAGGAGACAATCTGAATAGCCGTCTTGTTTGCAGATGGTTCCGTCGTTTACCGACTAGTAAAGTCATCAGAAGATAAAAACAAATAGCAAAACGATTTAGAAAAGATATTTGCATCGTGCAAAAATTGGCAATTGACCCTAAGTAACGGAAAGTGTTAGGTCATCCACATGAGTTTTAAAAGGAATCCGTTAAACTTCGTTTACACGATAAACCCGTCAAATCTAAAAGCAGTAAATTCAACTGCATTCGTAGGAATTACAATTACGAACAACTTAAATTGGAAAGAACACTTAGAAAATGTTGTGGGGAAGGTTAACCAAAGACTGCGTTTTATTGGCACGACACTTAGAAAATGTAACACATCTGCTAAGGAGACTGTCTACACTGCGCTTGTCCGCCCTATTTTAGAGTACTCCTGCGCGGTGTGGGATCCTTACCACATAAGATTGACGGAGTACATCGACAAAGTTCAAAGAAGTACAGCACGTTTTGTATTTTCACGAAAGGAGAGAGTGTCACTGAAATGATACAGGTTTTAGGGCGGACATCATTAAATCAAAGGCGTTTTTCGTTGCGTCGGAATCTTTTCACGAATTTTCCATCACCAACTTTCTCCTTCGAATGCGAAAATATTTTGTTGACACCGATCTACATAGGGAGAAACGATCACCACAGCAAAATAAGGGAAATCAGAGCTCGCACGGAAAGATGTGGGTGTTCGGTTTTTCCGCACACTGTACGACATTAGAATAATAGAGAATTGTGAAGGTGGTTCGATGAACCCTTTTCTAGGCACTTAAATGTGTTTGCAGAGTATCCATGTAGATGGAGACGAAGCACTGTTCAATAGGAACTCTTTCTTTAGCTCTGTTCGTTCAATAGAAACTCTTTCTCGACGAACCGTTCAAAGACAGAGTGCAGAAACATATGCAAAGACTTACATATTAATTTGGAGAGTATGTCTGATGTCTCTAACTAATTCTGTTGTCGCCGGACACAGTAGTTTTCTCGCAGCTTGCTGTGGACTAGGCGTTGACTGGAATGTAGCATGGCGTAGAACTGACCTTGTGTGTGTGTTTCCTTTCTTCTTTTTTCGTGGTAGGTTTAAGTACAGTGTCACCGGTGGATCTCGGTCTTGGTGTAGAGGCAAAATTGTTCTATCCTACAACTATGTCATTCCAAGGACGTCATTGGTGTGTACGTTGAAGCTGTGGCGGTGGGACTTAAGTCCCATACCACCCCCCGACGGTGGAAGTTGCAGTTGGTGACAGAAATACAGTAGGTACTGGTACTGGTGGCGTATGATGGTCGACACATATCGACTGTTCGTATCGACACTGACACTTTACTACTTGCCGTAACAGGCTACTGTTAGCTATGGTCTGAATCTGATTCCTCAAGGTTGGTGACAGGAACGACGCGGACTCTTCGAGTATTTGCTACATTAAATAATTATAAAAACCGTTGTTATTAAGCTGTTTTTAAACGTTTATCGTATCTCCTATTTCATCTTCATCTACATCCTCTTCCATTTCCACAATATTGTCCTCAAGTACATCGCCCTTGTATAGACCCTCCATATACTCCTTCCACCTTTCTGCTTTCCCTTCTTTGCTTAGAACTGGGTTTCCATCTGAGCTCTTGATATTGATACAAGTGGTTCTCTTTTCTCCAAAGTTCTCTCTTACCCCTAGTGATATACGCCTCTACATCCTTACATTTGTCAAATGGCACTGAGCACTATGGGACTCAACTGCTGTGGTCATCAGTCCCCTAGAACTTAGAACTACTTAAACCTAACTAACCTAAGGACAGCACACAACACCCAGCCATCACGAGGCAGAGAAAATCCCCGACCCCGCCGGGAATCGAACCCGGGAACCCGGGCGTGGGAAGCGAGAACGCTACCGCACGACCACGAGATGCGGGCTTACATTTGTCCTCTAGCCATCCCTGCTAAGCCATTTTGGACTTTGTATCGATCTCATTTATCAGCTTCTGTCGTTTTTCGGTGACATATTCCGCATGTAGATGGAAGTGCAGTGTTTTATCAATCCGGGCTCCTAGTTACTTGGTATCAGTGGACCATCTGGCAGAGGATTGGTCGCCGTTTGCTGAAGTAGACAGACCTCGCGTCCGTGTGTCGGTCTATTTCGAGACAGCTCACCGACGGTGGCGCGGAGAACAACTGCGGGGGTGTCTTGCTATTTCCGCCAAAGACGTGTGGCCAGCAACGCTCCGATAACAAGGAGTATCTATGTGGTGTCGATAGCAGGCGCCACAGCCACCTCTATCGACTACACCACAGTGGAGAGATTGAATAGGTTATTACTTAATCTGGCTATGTTCTACATGTCGGTCTGATATTATTTTTATGGCTAACATGATCAGTGACTTGTCACTTCTATACGTTTGGTGACATATTGCCTCCTTGTTCATTACAAGGGATGTTTGTACGTGAAAATTTTGTGTAATACGAGGTGTGGCTAGAAAAAAACCGGACTAGTACTGGTGAAACAATAAAACGAATGCAATAAGGCTGAAAGCCGCGTGGCCTGTCACGTGAGTCTCGCTCCGCCTACTGCTCGAGTTTCATCTGCCTCCTGCACTCAGTCTGCCCGTGGCGTCTGTTTTAAGTAGTTCACGTTTTGTCTGTGCGTCGGAAAATGTTGGGTGTACAGAAAGAACAGCGTGTTAACATCAAATTTTGTTTCAAACTAGGAAAATCTGCAAGTGAAACGTTTGTAATGTTACAACAAGTGTACGGCGATGATTGTTTATCGCGAACACAAGTGTTTGAGTGGTTTAAACGATTTAAAGATGGCCGCGAAGACACCAGTGATGACACTCGCACTGGCAGACCATTGTCAGCAAAAACTGATGCAAACATTGAAAAAATCGGTAAACTTGTTCGACAAGATCGCCGTTTAACAATCAGAGCAGTGTCTGAGTTAACAGGAGTTGACAAGGAAAGTGTTAGGCAGATTCTTCATGAAAGTTTCAACATGAACAAAGTGTGTTCAAAAATGGTTCCAAAGTGTCTCACAATTGAACAGAAGGAACGCCGAAGAATGATTTGTTCTGACATCCTGGAAAACATTGAAAGTGATCCCACCTTCTTACAAAATGTTATTACTTGCGATGAATCGTGGTTTTTTACTTACGATCCCGAAACTAAACGCCAATCGATGCATTGGAAAACTCCTGGTTCTCCACAACAAAAAAAAGCACGAATGTCAAAATCGAAATTCAAGGCAATGATGATTGTTTTTTTTTGACATCAAAGGGATTATGCGCATTGATTGGGTACCAGAGGGACAAACAGTGAATCAGCATTACTACATTAGCGTCCTGGCTACCCTACGTGAGCGAGTACGGAGGAAACGGAACGATTTGTGGAGAAAAAAGTCATGGATCCTTCACCAAGACAATGCCCCAGCTCACAGTGCGTTGTCAGTGAAGACGTTTTTGGCAAAACACAACATTCCAATCTTAGATCATCCACCCTACTCACCTGATTTGGCCCCCTGTGACTTTTTTCTTTTCCCTAAAGTCAAGTCAGCTTTGAAAGGAACTAGATTTGAGACTGTTGAAGCAGTAAAAGAAAAAGCGACGGAAGTAATGTATGGACATACCGAAAATGATCTGCAGCATTGCTATGAACACTGGAAAATTCGTATGGAGCGGTGTAGAGACCGAGGAGGAGAGTACATTGAAGGAGATAACATGAAATTGTAAATAATTGTAAATAAATGTTTTTTCCAGCATCAGTCCGGTTTTTTTCTAGCCGCACCTCGTATTAGGAGTTTTCTGTTGCGAGTGCTCATCCTTAAATGTGAACTGGAGAGCAGCCTTGTAGTAGAGATGTTTGGATCGCGGGGTCCGCACGACGTGGGACGGGTGCCGTGGCGAGGGCACGTATCGACCTCGGGCAGTCCCGCCAGCGGGAGCTGACCGGACACTGTGCGTTGCGGCGGGCGACACTTTTTGCGCGCAGCATGCGGGTCGGACCGATGCGGCGCCATACGGCGGCGGCAGCGGCGGCAGCGGCGGCAGCGGCGGCGGCAGCGGAGCGTGTGCTCTGTACGGGCACTGCACGAGGCGGGACGGGACGCACTCGATAATCGACGCGCGCTGGCTGGCCGGCTGGTACACAGCAGTGGCCCGTGACGGCACCAGCCACGCGAGGAATGGCCGCGCCAACTCGGCAGGCGCCCTCCCAGCCTGATCCGTTTATTTCTTTGTTACAGCGAGCTGGCATCAACTCGTCAGTCATCAACGAAAAAACACACTACTGGCCATAGAATTCCTACACCAAGAAGAAATGCAGATGACAAACTGGTATTAATTGGACAAATACAGGGTGTTTCAAAAATGACCGGTATATTTGAAACGGCAATAAAAACTAAACGAGCAGCGATAGAAATACACTGTTTGTTGCAATATGCTAGGGACAACAGTACATTTTCAGGCGGACAAACTTTCGAAATTACAGTAGTTACAATTTTCTACAACAGATGGCGCTGCGGTCTGGGAAACTCTATAGTACGATATTTTCCACGTATCCACCATGCGTAGCAATAATATGGCGTAGTCTCTGAATGAAATTACCCGAAACCTTTGACAACGTGTCTGGCGGAATGGCTTCACATGCAGATGAGATGTACTGCTTCAGCTGTTCGATTGTTTCTGGATTCTGGCGGTACACCTGGTCTTTCAAGTGTCCCCACAGAAAGAAGTCACAGGGGTTCATGTCTGGCGAATAGGGAGGCCAATCCACGCCGCCTCCTGTATGTTTCGGATAGCCCAAAGTAATCACACGATCATCGAAATATTCATTCAGGAAATTAAAGACGTCGGCCGTGCGATGTGGCCGGGCACCATCTTGCATAAAGCGCGAGGTGTTCGCAGTGTCGTCTAAGGCAGTTTGTACCGCCACAAATTCACGAAGAATGTCCAGATAGCGTGATGCAGTAATCGTTTCGGATCTGAAAAATGGGCCAATGATTCCTTTGGAAGAAATGGCGGCCCAGACCAGTACTTTTTGAGCATGCAGGGACGATGGGACTGCAACATGGGGCTTTTCGGTTCCCAATATGCGCCAGTTCTGTTTATTGACGAAGCCGTCCAGGTAAAAATAAGCTTCGTCAGTAAACCAAATGCTCCCCACATGCATATCGCCGTCATCAATCCTGTGCACTATATCGTTAGCGAATGTCTCTCGTGCAGCAATGGTAGCGGCGCTGAGGGGTTGCCGCGTTTGAATTTTGTATGGATAGAGGTGTAAACTCTGGCGCATGAGACGATACGTGGACGTTGGCGTCATTTGGACCGCAGCTGCAACACGGCGAACGGAAACCCGAGGCCGCTGTTGGATCACCGGCTGCACTAGCTGCGCGTTGCCCTCTGTGGTTGCCGTACGCGGTCGCCCTACCTTTCCAGCACGTTCATCCGTCACGTTCCCAGTCCGTTGAAATTTTTCAAACAGATCCTTTATTGTATCGCTTTTCGGTCCTTTGGTTACATTAAACCTCCGTTGAAAACTTCGTCTTGTTGCAACAACACTGTGTTCAAGGCGGTGGAATTCCAACACCAGAAAAATCCTCTGTTCTGAGGAATAAACCATGTTGTCTACAGCACACTTGCACGTTGTGAACTGCACACGCTTACAGCAGAAAGACGACGTACAGAATGGCGCACCCACAGACTGCGTTGTCTTCTATATCTTTCACATCACTTGCAGCGCCATCTGTTGTTGAAAATTGTAACTACTGTAATTTCTAAGGTTTGTCCGCCTGAAAATGTACTGTTGTCCCAAGCATATTGCAACAAACGGTGTATTTCTATCGCTGCTCGTTTAGTTTTTATTGCCGTTTCAAATATACCGGTCATTTTTGAAACACCCTGTATATTATACTAGAACCGACATGTGATTATATTTTCACGCTATTTGGGTGCATAGATACTGAGAAATCAGTACCCAGAACAACCACCTCTGGCCGTAATAACGGCCTTGATACGCCTGGGCATTGAGTCAAACAGAGCTCGGATGGCGTGTAAAGGTACAGCTGCCCATGCAGCTTCCACACGATACCGCAGTTCGTCAAGAGTAGTGACTGGCGTATTGTGACGAGCCAGTTGCTCGGCCACCTTTGACTAGACGTTTTCAATTGGTGAGAGATCTGGAAAATGTGCTGGCGAGAGCAGTAGTCGAACATTTTCTGTATCCAGAAAGGCCCGTACAGGACCTGCAACATGCGGTCGTGCATTATCCTGCTGAAATGTAGCGTTTCGCGGGGATCGAATGAAGGGTAGAGCCACGGGTCGTAACACATCTGAAATATAACGTCCACTGTTCAAAGTGCCGTCAATGCGAACAAGAAGTGACCGAGACGTGTAACCAATGGCACCCCATACCATCACACTGGGTGATACGCCAGTATGGCGATGACGAATACACGCTTCCAATGTGCGTTCACCGCGATGTCGCGAAACACGGATGCGACCATCATGGTGCTGTAAACAGAACCTGGATTCATCCCAAAAAATGACGTTTTGCCATTCGTGCACCCAGGTTCGTCGTTCAGTACACCATCGCAGCCGCTCCTCTCTGTGCTGCAGCGTCAAGGGTAACCGCAGCCATGGTCTCCGAGCTGATAGTCCAAGTTGCTGCAAACGTCGTCGAACTGTACGTGCAGATGGTTGTTGTCTTGCAAACTATTGTATTGGCAGAAGAGCCAACACCGTGTTGCTAGAGGAGGCCGAAATGCACGCTTTGAAGCTCACGCAGGCTGGCATGAGGTCTGGAAAATGACAATGTAATTAATGTAGCCAATAAGGTACGTTGCTGCTGGAATACTTAACTTTAATCCATAATTGGTGTACATCGCTCTTGACTGTACAGGTTTTACAATCTCAATATTAACTGGTAATGGCGCCTTGCTAGGTCGTAGCAAATGACGTAGCTGAAGGCTATGCTAGCTATCGTCTCGGCAAATGAGAGCGTAGTTGTCAGTGTAGCATCGCTAGCAAAGTCGGCTGTACAACTGGGACGAGTGCTAGGAAGTCTCAATAGACCTGCCGTGTGGCGGCACTCGGTCTGCAATCACTGACAGTGGCGACACGCAGGTCCGACGTATACTAGCGGACCGCGGCCGATTTAAAGGCTACCACCTAGCGAGTGTGG
This sequence comes from Schistocerca cancellata, assembly GCF_023864275.1. Taxonomy (NCBI): domain Eukaryota; kingdom Metazoa; phylum Arthropoda; class Insecta; order Orthoptera; family Acrididae; genus Schistocerca; species Schistocerca cancellata. The sequence continues at coordinate 1,206,393,090 of NC_064626.1, forward strand.
TCCCCATCTGTTGACTCAGGGATCAAGGCGTGGCTGCACGATCTCGACTGTTAGTGATATGAGGCCGTTGGGATCCAGCACGACGTTCCGTATTACCCTCCTAAACCCACCGATTCCATATTCTGCTAACAGTCATTGGATCTGGACCAACGCGAGCAGCAATGTCGCGATACGATAAACCGCAATCGCGATAGGCTACAACCCGCCCTTTATCAAAGTCGGAAACGTGATGGTACGCATTTCTCCTCCTTACAAGAGGCATCACAACAACGTTTCACCAGGCAACGCCGGTCAACTGCTGTTTGTGTATGAGAAATCGGTTGGAAACTTTCGTCATGTCACCATGTTGTAGGTGTCCCCACCAGCGCCAACCTTGTGTGAATGCTCTGAAAAGCTAATCACTTGCATATCGCAGCATCTTCTTCCTCTCGGTTAAATTTGGCGACTGTAGCACGACATCTTCGTAGTGTAGCAATTTTAATGGCCAATAGTGTACATTACGCACGTAAAGTTACATATGTATATTTATGACAAACAAATGATGATAACGTGTTTGAGACGACACTAATGACAGGTTTCGTCCTGGCTGTTGTGGTCTCTGTGGCCATCAGTCGCGACCGGTTTTTGATGTAACTGTCCACGCTAGTCTGTTTGGTTCCAGCCTCTTGATCTGTGCACAACTACTGTAAACTATTTCCGGTTGAACCTAGGTTAAGTGAGGCACCTGCAACTTGACGTTCTGGGCTAGACCACTAACCTCTTAGCTTAAGATCTTCCTTCTAGGCTTAACACATATAGCAACCTTTAATGCTTGTAGTAATTAGTGTAACAGCCACAGATTTTTTAGACTGATGTCAGGTGATACGTATACCTGCTTAAAGGAAGTCCCTCTAACCAAGGGCGCACCTTCAGAGGACGTCATGTTTCCAAGTAGAGAAGGAAACAGCATAGTTCATCAAAATATAAGAGGTATTAGAGGTAAAGTTAATGAACTGCTTATGGATGTTGACTCTGAAATTATTGGTATATCGGGGCACCACTTAAATAATTTGGCAATTCAGAGGCTTCCTTTACCAGGATACAGATTAGCTGGCTGTTTTTCAAGGAGTCCTTGCGGGGCGGGGGAGTGGCCATGTAAGTATAAAACAGTATTCCATTTGAGTCCATAGGCGTATCACGCGGCACTGCACTGAATAGACATTTGAATGTTGCGCAGGAGCAGTTGAATTTAGTGAAACTAAACTCCTGTTTGTTGTTGCTTATACGTCCCCTAACTCTGACTTCAGAGCATTTCTCCTCAAGCTAGAGAGTGTTATTGGTTCACTTTATGGAAGTACCAGAAATTAGTTATATGTGGTGACTCCAATATAAATTTTGTATATGATCGTGCAAGAAAAAATATGTTGGTAGATCTCCTAAATTCATATTGTCTGATGCAGACTGTGGTTTTTCCAACTAGGGTGCAGGGTAACAGTAGCACAGACATAGACAATATTTTTATTCATTCTTCATTATTAGATGGTCATTCTGTTAGTAAAATGGTGAATGGCCTTTCAGACCGTGATGCACAAATTTTAACACTAAAACGCTTTTGTACTCAAACAAAGGTCACATATAACTACAAACTATGTAGTAAAGTTAATGCAACATCAATAGAGAAATTTTTTAAACCTCATCAAGTAACAAGTATGGCAGGATGTTTATAGTGCGGTAATATAGATAACAAATATAATGCTTTCCTTAACACTTTTCTCGTGTTCTTTGAGAGTTACTTTCCATTTGAACGTTCTAAATGGAGTACAAGAGTAAAAGGCAGCCCGGGTGGCTGATTAATGGGATAAGGATATCCTGTATAACAAAGCGGCAATTATATCAAAATGTTCGAACTAGTCACAATCAATCTACTGTAGCTCATTACAAAAAGTACTGTAAGGTGCTTAAAAATGTTATTAGGAAGGCAAAGAGTATGTGGTATGCAAATAGAACAGCTAATTCACAGGATAAAATTAAATCCATATCGTCAGTTGAGAAGGAAGTGTCTGGTCAGCAGCACAAGGTCGACGATATGAAGTCAGTTCGTGGTAAAAATATTTCTGTTACTAATAAATCATGTATGTACAGTATGTACAGTATTTAACAGTCATTTTTTGAGCATTGTTGACGATCAAATAAAAATTTACTTTTTCCTGGGAATCATATAACTTCCTCGGCAAATGCCTTTCCGAGGTTGGTGTCTGAAATACTGCTCGGTGACACAGACAAGGGGGAGACTGAGCCAATAATCAAATCACTGAAGACTAAGGATTCTCGTGGATATGATGGAGTGTCTAGTAAAGTACTGTGCTGCACATGTTAGCCCTGTATTTAGCCATATTGTAATTTTTCCTTTAGGGATGGTCAGTTTCCTGAACGATTAAAGTTCTCAGTAGTGAAGCCGCTTTATAAAAAGGGAGAAAGAGATAATGTAGACAGTTTTAGACCTATTCTGAGCCATCAGCATTTGCTAAAGTTATTGAAAAGTCTGTCTATGTAAGGATAATTGAACATTTTATATCACACGATTTGATATCGGCTTTAGAAGTCGTTTAACAACTGAAAATGCATTTTTTTTCTCTGTGAGTTACTGAATGGGTTAAACAAAAGGTTTGGAATGCTAGGCATATTTTTTTTTATTTAACTAAGGCGTTTGATTGTGTTGATCACAAAATATTGCTCCAGAAGTTGGACCATAACGGAATACAGGGAGTAGATCACAATCGGTTCACCTCTTACTTAGCAACAGGCAGCGAAAGGTCATTATTCACAGTGTTGACAATGGTTGCGATGTGGGATGTGAGTGGGGTACGGTCAAGTGAGGGGGTACCCCAGACATCAGTTTTGGGGCCACTCCTGTTCCTTATTTACATAAATGATATACTCTCTAGTATTACTGGTAATTCTAATAAATTTCTGTTTGCTAATGACACTAGCTTGGTAGTTAAGGATGTTGTGTGCAACATTGGCTCGGTTTCAAATAGAGCAGTTCATGGCCTAAGCTCATGGCTAGTAGAAAATAAACTAACGCCAAATCACAGTGAGACTCAGTTTTTACAGTTTCTAAATGTTCAACACAACCTGAAGTTTTAATTACGCAGAATGGGCATATGATTAGTGAAACTGAACAGTTCAAATTTCGAGGTATTCAAATAGATAGTAAACTGTCATGGAAAGCCCATGTTCAGGATCTTATTCAAAGACTTCATGCTGCCATTTTTACTATTCGAACGGTATCTGAAGTGAATGATCGTTCGACAAGAAAATTAGTCCGCTTCGTTTATTTTCATTCGCTTATGCTGTATGGTATTTTTTTGGAGGGGTAACCTTTCCCATTCTACAAGGATATTTTTGGCTCAGAAAGGGGCGGTTCTGGCTATAAGTGGTGTAAGTTCACGAACCTCTTGTTGACCTCTGTTCACGAGTCTGGGTGTTTTGACATAGGCCTCTCAATATATGTATTTCTTACTGTCGTTTCTTGTTAACAATATTAGTTTATTCCCACGAATAAGCATCTTTCACTCAGTTGATACTCAGCAAAAATCAAACCTACATTTGGATCGGACTTCCTTAACTCTTTTGCAGAAAGGTGTGCAGTATACGCTGCATCCATTTTCAATAAGCTGTCACTAGAATTCAAAAATCTTAACGGTAATCCACGCGCTTTCAAATCGAAACTGAAGAGTTTCCTCATGGGTCACACCTTCTATTCTGTCGAGGAGTTCCTTGAAAAACTTAGCTGCTTCTTCTTGTATTGTTGATTGCGTTTACTTAAACTTATAGCCTCACATTTTTCGGATTCATAGACATTTTATTTTTATCTGTTATTACTTTTATGCTGTAATTTAATGTACTGACACGTTCCATGACCTTGGAGATTTGCTCCTCAATTTGGTGCTACGGAACTTGACGAGTAAATAAAACAAATAAAATAACACAGTTAAACACTAAAAATTAGAATAGTAATGCCGCTGTCGCCAATTTGGTACGTTTTAAATAACTAACTGCCGTGTTTTTTGCCTGACGTGTCAAAATTTTCAAGGCATACAATATACACTAAAAGCGGTGGCTCTTTTTATTTTTACAGGTTACTATCCCTCTGTGTAGGGGCTGTAATTTTTGATATTCTTTTTTTTTTAAACCAGCAAGGTAAAACAGAGGCCACTACTTCCACCACATCAAGTGGATTTAGTGCTCACGTACTCACACTGAGCCATGAACACTTCCTAGTTTATCAATGGGGGATAATTGAAAATTATTGATACTATTATCGGTGCCATGCGTGCTATGGTCGTGCCAGGCGCGCGATATTGAGTCTTGATCCTGTCATTAATGGCGTGAGACCTGCACGACCTTGTAGCAACCGTTATTGTTCTTCACTATTCTACTGTGACACTAAGGGTGGTTACACGCAATGAAAGGGAGTATGTACAGATTAAAGGACTCATTTATTTAACAGTTGAATACTGAACAATTATACACTCCTGGAAATGGAAAAAAGAACACATTCACACCGGTGTGTCAGACCCACCATACTTGCTCCGGACACTGCGAGAGGGCTGTACAAGCAATGATCACACGCACGGCACAGCGGACACACCAGGAACCGCGGTGTTGGCCGTCGAATGTCGCTAGCTGCGCAGCATTTGTGCACCGCCGCCGTCAGTGTCAGCCAGTTTGCCGTGGCATACGGAGCTCCATCGCAGTCTTTAACACTGGTAGCATGCCGCGACAGCGTGGACGTGAACCGTATGTGCAGTTGACGGACTTTGAGCGAGGGCGTATAGTGGGCATGCGGGAGGCCGGGTGGACGTACCGCCGAATTGATCAACACGTGGGGCGTGAGGTCTCCACAGTACATCGATGTTGTCGCCAGTGGTCGGCGGAAGGTGCACGTGCCCGTCGACCTGGGACCGGACCGCAGCGACGCACGGATGCACGCCAAGACCGTAGGATCCTACGCAGTGCCGTAGGGGACCGCACCGCCACTTCCCAGCAAATTAGGGACACTGTTGCTCCTGGGGTATCGGCGAGGACCATTCGCAACCGTCTCCATGAAGCTGGGCTACGGTCCCGCACACCGTTAGGCCGTCTTCCGCTCACGCCCCAACATCGTGCAGCCCGCCTCCAGTGGTGTCGCGACAGGCGTGAATGGAGGGACGAATGGAGACGTGTCGTCTTCAGCGATGAGAGTCGCTTCTGCCTTGGTGCCAATGATGGTCGTATGCGTGTTTGGCGCCGTGCAGGTGAGCGCCACAATCAGGACTGCATACGACCGAGGCACTCAGGGCCAACACCCGGCATCATGGTGTGGGGAGCGATCTCCTACACTGGCCGTACACCACTGGTGATCGTCGAGGGGACACTGAATAGTGCACGGTACATCCAAACCGTCATCGAACCCATCGTTCTACCATTCCTAGACCGGCAAGGGAACTTGCTGTTCCAACAGGACAATGCACGTCCGCATGTATCCCGTGCCACCCAACGTGCTCTAGAAGGTGTAAGTCAACTACCCTGGCCAGCAAGATCTCCGGATCTGTCCCCCATTGAGCATGTTTGGGACTGGATGAAGCGTCGTCTCACGCGGTCTGCACGTCCAGCACGAACGCTGGTCCAACTGAGGCGCCAGGTGGAAATGGCATGGCAAGCCGTTCCACAGGACTACATCCAGCATCTCTACGATCGTCTCCATGGGAGAATAGCAGCCTGCATTGCTGCGAAAGGTGGATATACACTGTACTAGTGCCGACATTGTGCATGCTCTGTTGCCTGTGTCTATGTGCCTGTGGTTCTGTCAGTATGATCATGTGATGTATCTGACCCCAGGAATGTGTCAATAAAGTTTCCCCTTCCTGGGACAATGAATTCCAGGAGCGTACAATCAAATGGGGGTGGGGGAAGAAAGAATTGAGTTCAGTAGCTTGCCCCAACGCTCGTTCATAATAAGCCACGATAGCAGGAGACAAGAAATTTTAGGGACGATCGCCGTATTATCAAATGGGGTCCAACCTACTAAAGTAAGGGGTTGCAGGCATGGAGCGACCAACTCAATGAATCAGCCAAAGACTAATAAAGATGCTACTGTGGGTGAATCGCTAGGTAGTCTCCTGTACTAAAGGAATACAACCAGCAAGACGCGAAACTATTCATATAACTTCGGATCGCGGTCCGACTACGTTAACGAAACATGAAGGGGCGCTAGACACTCACCACGTGGCGTAGGACAAAGGGCACAAGTTTTCAAGCTAGGAAGACATAAATTCTGAGTCGAATTTACCCAGGAGACCTGAAAGAGCTACTGTCGGACGAAGTGGAAAAGTGAGCATCAATGTATGCACTTAAGTGCCGTACTGCAGCTTCTGTGACTAACCAACACGTCTCGCACATTATCCCCGACTGTATAAAGAAAACCCTACAGTCTTATAACACGGAAAACATTGCATAAACCGTAATTCAAGGAGCGCACATCAGTATAATGACCTATAAGGTTCCCTCTGAGCCGCAGGGCGCGAATCTACAGTGCACGTCGGAGCTCATGTTTACCGAACTTCATCTCCTGGAAGCAGCACCTCCGGCCTCAGGCACGGTCACACTAAAACGGGCTACTGCCCCTTTGTCCACTATCCATCCGCGGAGGGCGGTTGGCGCCCGACCGCGGAAAACGGGCGCGCACCTGAACTGGCCAATCATACGGCCGGAATTTCACAGGGAGGCGACCTCGCGACGTTAAAGTTGAGAAGAAATATCAGTTACAAGGTTGGTAAGGCAGGTTGGGGAACTGAGAGCAGGAGAAACTTTGGCCACTACTGAACTTTCAAACCGCACCACGTGCTACCCTGGCGATCGCAAAAAGGATAGGAAACGGGGAGCCATCATGGCTGCTAGGAAGACTGCTGCCCTCGCCCATAAATAAAGAAAATTCCTGGCGCGAAGCTCCTCTCACAGATCAGTGTGAGACAAGCTGTAAAAATCGTCAAATAAATCAGGCAACCCATAGAAATTATTAATATTACCTGAATTATTAGTTTACCGAATACCAGAATGCGTGGATTAGAAATATGAAATGCGAGCACTGAATGGTGAATGCAGTGCACGTCTTTCAACGCCCTTGTGGATGAACAGATAAGATATTTTGTTATTCTTTGCCATACCTCATACGTTAGGCAACATGTGTCTCAAAAGTACTGCTTATTCATTTATCCTGGGTACTCCTACTCTAAATATCAAAGACGATTTCTGCAGGTTGACTACGGCAAGCATGAAATTAAAACATTTGCTGTTCTGTATCTTTATTGGAAGTTTCTGTTATCATCAGAACAACATTCTATAGAACTCTTGCAAAGCAGCTAAGGTCAGGAATGCAGCTAATGAGTTCAAAGACCCTGAAAGCGAACCTTACGATTCCCCTGAGATTAACGGGTAACCGTGTTCTTGTTACAGACTGTGCTCGGACTGAACCTACTACACCTCTGGCTGCAGCACCTAGAGGCCAACCTACAGCATTGCTAATGAATTCCCTAACGAACCTCACTTTGAACAAAGTGAATAATCGCGACCTCCAACAAATGTTGCTCCAATTATGCCAAAACATTACCAAAGGATTTTTGTTTTTTAACCGTTACCTAAAGAAAGACCACTCGCGAATATGTGGAATAGTCACCTCAATATGAAAATTACAAATGGGCTGTTTTATGAAATAAATGTTCGTTGACGAGGAAGCACGCAATGATGAAACAAGGAGGCTTAAACTTCTACTCTGCTATAACCTGCATAGATCTACTCTGAACTTTCACCAGCGGACTGAACAGAGTGTTGCAAATGGCACTCGGGATGGCATGAGGACTCTTCAAATTCAGAAGGAAGAAAATTTGTGATTTTTGTTAATGAGAAAGACCAATTTTTAGTTACAGTAATTTTCAACAAAATAATCCTTTCATTACATACTGTTCATTAACAAACATGCAGCACTGTTTAGTTAATTAATGCCGTGTCCTATACTTTCTAAGAATAAAAATGTATTCCACTTTCATCAACATTATCTTGCACCTTGGTCAGTTAAGATGTATATTTAGCATTAGTTTACGCGCCACCAACAACTCTTTAGAGCGCGATAAGTATTCACCTCGGCAATCACACTTGAAACCATTGTCGGTGCATATAAAATTAGACGACTTGGTCAGTCGCTGAACTATTTCGTGCGAAATGGAATCGTCAATTCAAAAACATACCATCAGCCACTCATGCCAAAATCATCTTACAAATATAACCATGTATCTTGTCTGAGGTCGTAACCTAATTTACGATAAACTGCTAGTTTCGCTGTTTATCTGTTGAACAAAGAGAAACCACACTTTTTTGAAATTTGAGTGAATATCTTATGATATTCCTAGCTGTGGCCGCCAGTATTCTATTTTTCTACGAGCTAGCCTTCATGCAGCTTGATACACGTGAAGTAGCATATGGCACAAAAGGGTAGTGAGGTACAAGCGACACATGGTACAGTATGTACCAGTCCCGTGCGGGAGTCCACCAATTATACTGAACGTGGTCGGTAGGTTCGGTTGCTAGGTGCCAAAACGCCTAACTTCTCTTATTAATTATTTATATTTATTTCATTGTATTTAACCCAGTTTTTTAGTATGACAATCTCTCATGGTTACCTTACTAGTCTAACGATTTGTTTATTAAATTTCACTGGTTTTGAAAAACATAAGAGTAACGATACTGCAACCAAAGTGCTTCGGACACCTCCGGGTCACTTTGACGCCTGGGAGACGAAGTACTTGGGCTGCGTTAGTCACTCTGTTTCGGGCGTTCTGGAGGGCTGGACACGTGTCTCAGTATTGTGCGTCACATAGACGTGAATGAGTAATGGTCACTCTGTCTAGTGCGTACCGGAGATTCGGACATGTGTATCGTATTTCGGAAGTTGGGTGGAAAAATTACCATATAATCAAGAAAACTATGTTGAGTGTTGTAAAAGACACTGTAAATGTGTTAATATTTGAATAATAACCAAACAGGATACAGTAATGAGAAGTATCGCCTACCATCATTGTCAGTACCACAGATGTTGCCCTCTGTAGAAACAGAGAGTAACCTGGGCAAGTGGCATCCCGCAAAAAGCACAACCACAGGTTCGAATTGACAGCGTAGCAGCCTCCGCCCAAGAAGATCCCACGACCGCCGAGCCGTCTTCTGCGCTGGGGACACAACTTTAGAAGATGGATGTTTGTTGGAAAGAACGGAGACTCTTATTCAATCTCTCCAGCTTCCAGATCCGACTTCCAAAGGAACACAAAATTTATAAGCTTCTGATGAGAACTGAAGTCTTCCAGGAAAAGCGTCACTGGGATGAGTAGCCCGTTGCCAAATTCCTCGATACTGTCTCGCTTTCTCTTAGAACGTTCATCAATTATTACATTAACGTGCGCTATCTGCAAAAGTTTGAAGTTCTCTAACGCTATAGATACAGCAATAAGGAATAGCGCAGTAGGCAGTACAGTTGAAGAGGAATGGACATCTCTAAAAAGGGCCATCACAGAAGTTAGGAAGGAAAACATAGGTACAAAGAAGGTAGCTGCGAAGAAACCATGGGTAACAGAAGAAATACTTCAGTTGATTGATGAAAGGAGGAAGTACAAACATGTTCCGGGAAAATCAGGAATACAGAAATACAAGTCGCTGAGGAATGAAATAAATAGGAAGTGCAGGGAAGCTAAGACGAAATGGCTCAGGAAAAATATGAAGACATCGAAAAAGATATGATTGTCGGAAGGACAGACTCAGCATACAGGAAAGTCAAAACAACCTTTGGTGACATTAAAAGCAACGATGGTAACATTAAGAGTGCAACGGGAATTCCACTGTTAAATGCAGAGGAGAGAGCAGATAGGTGGAAAGAATACATTGAAAGCCTCTATGAGGGTGAAGATTTGTCTGATGTGATAGAAGAAGAAACAGGAGTCGATTTAGAAGAGATAGGGGATCCAGTATTAGAATCGGAATTTAAAAGAGCTTTGGAGGACTTACGGTCAAATAAGGCAGAAGAGATAGATAACATTCCACCAGAATTTCTAAAATCATTGAGGAAAGTGGCAACAAAACGACTATTCACGTTGGTGTGTAGAATATATGAGTCTGGCGATATACCATCTGCCTTTCGGAAAACCATCATCCACACAATTCCGAAGACGGCAAGAGCTGACAAGTGCGAGAATTATCGAACAATCAGCTTAACAGCTCATGCATCGAAGCTGCTTACAAGAGTAATATACAGAAGAATGGAAAAGAAAATTGAGAATGCGCTAGGTGACGATCAGTCTGGCTTTAGGAAAAGTAAAGGGACGAGAGAGGCAATTCTGACGTTACGGCTAATAATGGAAGCAAGGCTAAAGAAAAATCAAGACACTTTCATAGGATTTGTCGACCTGGAAAAAGTGTTCGACAATATAAAATGGTGCAAGCTGTTCGAGATTCTGAAAAAAGTAGGGGTAAGCTATAGGGAGAGACGGGTCATATACAATATGTACAACAACCAAGAGTGAATAAGAATAGTGGACGATCAAGAACGAAGTGCTCGTATTAAGAAGGATGTAAGACAAGGCTTAGCCTTTCGCCCCTGCTCTTCAATCTGTACATCGAGGAAGCAATGATGGAAATAAAAGAAAGGTTCAGGAGTGGAATTAAAATACTATAGTAGTAAGTACACCGCACTGATTAAAGCCGGAAACCAGAAGAAATATGATTGGCGAAAGGATCTGATACGTTAACATAAGTTTATAAGTACCTGTGGTATGCAAACTTCTCATCTTGCTCTCCTTTATTATCTGGATAATTTTTGCATCAGATTGCACCGTATGACTCTGGCATAAATATGTTATTTTTTGCCAGTCTTTTAGTATTTACACCCTGTTGCACTCTCTATTTATCATCACAATGCAGAAAACCAATAGATATCACACTCCTGTCTATTACTCACTAGCTCGTACTGGCTGTGTGCTAAATGTTTGCGTTGGGTTTCGTCTTGTTTATTGCCAACGGATGATTTTCATCCCACAAACTGCGACATAGTCGACAATAATGTATCTTTATTCTAGTTTACACAAAAAGTTTTTGTTCCCAACAATTGATTTCTGTCAGAGGTGATCATTTTCAGATCTGTTTAAAACATATCCTAACACAACAAAGACAAAGTGGCATCGTCAAGAGATTCGTCCCTATTGATGTTGCCACTTCGGCTTTATTAAGGTAAGATACACTCCTGGAAATGGAAAAAAGAACACATTGACACCGGAGTGTCAGAGCCACCATACTTGCTCCGGACACTGCGAGAGGGCTGTACAAGCAATGATCACACGCACGGCACAGCGGACACACCAGGAACCGTGGTGTTGGCCGTCGAATGGCGCTAGCTGCGCAGCATTTGTGCACCGCCGCCGTCAGTGTCAGCCAGTTTGCCGTGGCATACGGAGCTCCATCGCAGTCTTTAACACTGGTAGCATGCCGCGACAGCGTGGACGTGAACCGTATGTGCAGTTGACGGACTTTGAGCGAGGGCGTATAGTGGGCATGCGGGAGGCCGGGTGGACGTACCGCCGAATTGATCAACACGTGGGGCGTGAGGTCTCCACAGTACATCGATGTTGTCGCCAGTGGTCGGCGGAAGGTGCACGTGCCCGTCGACCTGGGACCGGACCGCAGCGACGCACGGATGCACGCCAAGACCGTAGGATCCTACGCAGTGCCGTAGGGGACCGCACCGCCACTTCCCAGCAAATTAGGGACACTGTTGCTCCTGGGGTATCGGCGAGGACCATTCGCAACCGTCTCCATGAAGCTGCGCTACGGTCCCGCACACCGTTAGGCCGTCTTCCGCTCACGCCCCAACATCGTGCAGCCCGCCTCCAGTGGTGTCGCGACAGGCGTGAATGGAGGGACGAATGGAGACGTGTCGTCTTCAGCGATGAGAGTCGCTTCTGCCTTGGTGCCAATGATGGTCGTATGCGTGTTTGGCGCCGTGCAGGTGAGCGCCACAATCAGGACTGCATACGACCGAGGCACACAGGGCCAACACCCGGCATCATGGTGTGGGGAGCGATCTCCTACACTGGCCGTACACCACTGGTGATCGTCGAGGGGACACTGAATAGTGCACGGTACATCCAAACCGTCATCGAACCCATCGTTCTACCATTCCTAGACCGGCAAGGGAACTTGCTGTTCCAACAGGACAATGCACGTCCGCATGTATCCCGTGCCACCCAACGTGCTCTAGAAGATGTAAGTCAACTACCCTGGCCAGCAAGATCTCCGGATCTGTCCCCCATTGAGCATGTTTGGGACTGGATGAAGCGTCGTCTCACGCGGTCTGCACGTCCAGCACGAACGCTGGTCCAACTGAGGCGCCAGGTGGAAATGGCATGGCAAGCCGTTCCACAGGACTACATCCAGCATCTCTACGATCGTCTCCATGGGAGAATAGCAGCCTGCATTGCTGCGAAAGGTGGATATACACTGTACTAGTGCCGACATTGTGCATGCTCTGTTGCCTGTATCTATGTGCCTGTGGTTCTGTCAGTGTGATCATGTGATGTATCTGACCCCAGGAATGTGTCAATAAAGTTTCCCCTTCCTGGGACAATGAATTCACGGTGTTCCTATTTCAATTTCCAGGAGTGTACATCAATTTTCGACATAAAAGTTTTCTGTGTATGGTACCGCGCTATAATGAAGCAAAACAAAACTACAGCTACTGGAGCTTTTACATTATGACGCGGTACCATACAAGAAAAGTTGTATGTCGACTGACTCTGGCCGCGGAAGCCTACGCAATTATACATCAATTTTATGTCTAACCAGGAATATTTCGAACAGTCTGACGGTGTCGCCGTGGGCAACCGTTTGTCTCCTCTGGCGGCAAACTTTTTTATGGTGGACTTTGAGGAGAGAGCACTTGAATCAGCGGTTTGTAAACCAACTTTTTTTTTTTTTGGAGATACGTCGATGATACTTTCATAGTGTGGCCCCACGGAGGAGAAAAGTTAATGGAGCTTTTTCATCATCTTAACTCCATCCATGAGAATATTCGATTTACTATGGAACTAGAGAAAGATGGTTGCCTTCCATTCCTAAATGTTTTGGTTAAACGGAACAGTGACGGCTCGGTGGGACATTCCGTTTATCATAAGCCCACTCACACCAATTCCTACTTGCATTCTTCAAGTTGCCATCACCCATCCTAAATAAATGAGTGTGCTCAAAACCCTTGTGCACAGAGCACATACGGTGTCGGATGCAGAGAATTTGCCTAAGGAACTTGCACATTTAAGGTCGGTGTTAAGAGACGATGTATACTAGACCCGGCAAATTAACAGGGCTTTCTCAACTAAAGCCAGGAATCGGCAAGTGGATAAAGAGAAGAACGTGCCAACCAAGTCCTTGGCTTTTCTTCCCTTCGTTGGAAATATATCCTTCAAAATAGAGAGGATTCTTAATAATTTTCATGTGGAAGTGGTTTTTCGTCCACCTTGTAAGATTTCGGATTTGCTGGGATCGGTGAAAGATGATTTGTTACTGCGGAAGGCGGGAATTTATAAAATACTGTGTAAATGTGGTATTGCCTATATAGGACAGACAGCGCGTACAGTGGAAGAGCGTTGTACGGAACATCAACATTGCACTCGCATACTTCAACGCAGTAAGCCTGCAGTTGCGGAACATTGTATTTCCAACGGACATGCAATGGAGTATAACAAAACTTCGATTTTGGCCATAGCAACAACCTTTTGGGACTCCATTATCAAAGAATCCGTTGAAATACGCATTGCGCAAAATCTAATGAACCGTGACAGTGGTTACCAACTGAATAACGCGTGGATTCCCGTCATATCCGAAATTTGCTGGAGACGAAGACGCCAGAAGACTTCGATAGCTGCGGCCAGCGACAATACTGACGGCAGCTGAGTACTGCAGTTACACCAGCGAGGGCGCTGCCGCTAGGCGGTGTGGTCCTTCTGTCTCCGCGACTTCAATGCTTGCGCGGCAGTACCATCAGCGCACTATATAAGACGGAGCGGAGAACGTCTTCGTCCGGATCCTGTACACCTCCCGCAAACTCGATCCTCCTCACCCGCTCGTCTCCCCGCTCCTCTCCCACCCCCGCCCGCTGACGCGCCTGTATTCCCACGTCCCACCCGGTCTCCATCTCTCCACCCTCCTTACCCTCTCCCAAGGTAGCTTCCGCCAGCTCCCCCTCCCTGATGATCTCCTCCTCCCCTCCATCTACCCCTCCTACCAACTTTGATCCTCCCTCCCTCTTCCTGTATCTGTTCCTTTGGGCACCCTCCCTCCATCCCTCCCCCCCTCCTCACCACTTCTCCCCCGGGCCTCCCCTCCCCTGTCCTTCTACTCCTCCTCCCCTCTCCTCAGCCATTGGCATCTCTGTTCTCCCCTCTTCACCCTCTCCACCCACCCTCACCCTGCTTCCCCTCTTAGCAGGTCCCCGGACTCGCACACGCTACGTGGACTTTCGCGCGCCGGAGATCTTCGCCATCTGTGTCTCGTGTGTGTGACGTCGTTTAGTGTTTTTAGTGTCCTCCGTCACGCTTCTCCGTTCACTTGTGCCATCGGATTCATCAGTGTTCTGTGCGCCGTGTCAACGTGTTTTCAGTGTCTTTCTCGTCGAGTGTGAACGGCTCCGTGTTTTTTGTGTGACTGTGACCACTATTTTTTGCCCGTCACTATGTTCATTTTCATTCTCCATTTTTTGTACTGTGATTGTCAACTCTCTGGCTGAAGAGCGGCGTAGCATGCCGCTGCCAGCCTACCTGTTTGCTCAGGTGTTAAAATAACAATAAAGTAAAAAAAAAAAAAAGTCTTCGTCAATCCTTGTTCGGCTCACCTGAAGATGGCTGGCTGTTGTCCAGCCGAAATATCGCGTAATGAAACTTACGACGACCGGTTGCAAGCCCGAAATCTCTTTGAAAATAACAGAAAGCTCGTCCACCAACACTTAAATTAACATTGTATCTATCAATACCCCCTTGACTATCGATCTATAACCATGTGGTGGTATAGCCATCTCAAAACTACGGTTCAGTACTCTGGAGCAAAATACATGTAGCGTGTGTGATGCTGTCGTACTTACAGTACAGGACGTGGAAGACTGGACGAGTGCGGTATTCGTTATGAGCTGCATGACTGGACAGCATTTATTAATAACAAAAACCAACGCAAGACAGCAATTTTTTTAAGACTGCACTAACAGACAATTAAATTTAAAGCTGAATAGCGAGTATTTAAATAGAAAGAAAGAAATTTCTCGTTTAAAACTGATCAGTTAAATTTTAAACTGAACAGAGATTAGCTTTACATCAACTGGGGAATATTAAATGGGAAAATTGCAGCAGAATTAAAATTTCCAATTTCATACAGGCTTTCAGACATAGTACAAGCAGTCACGTTTCAGCAGAGCGGAAAGTACTTTAAATACCCTAAACTAAACAATAAACACCAAAAAACAATAATAAATAGTAATGCATTTCTCAAAATCTGGTACTAAAACCTCAGACTGACTCTGGAGCAAGAAGCGTAAACAAATTGGCCCCGACTTCAGTGGCGACTACCATTACTAGCAACAGTCTGGCCGAGATACTCAGATCAGCTGCTTCTGGTCTTTTAAATGAAGGTTCACGACTCTGAAGCTGGAAAGCAACAGCAAAATACGACCCTCGGCCTGCAACGATCTGTCTGCTACCAGCTGTCGTCCCCCGGCTCCATACGGTCGTATTGTTCTCGTCCTCTATGTTGCTGTTTTCCAGTTTTCGCCAAGAGACGCCCTGCGTACCCGACGGCCCAGCACAGCGACAAATTCAGGACTCCTCGGAACGGTTCAGATGACCCAGGCCACGTATCACAGAGCTAACACACCCGACCGCTTGCTTACCACATTGCTTCCTTCCTGTTGCTGGTTCAACGCAACGAGAGCGAGAGCGCAATCGCGATCTCCAGAGACTCAATACCCATCCAGCGCCCCCTGTGGCCGAAGATAGCCCACTTGCAAGCCGGACGCAACATATAGACTCGCAGCACGGCCCAATACATACACAGATGTACCTGGCAGAAAATTCAAAGAGATTCTGGTCGTATGTGAAATACGTTAGCGGCAAGAAACAATCAATACCTTGTGATTCTTGAGTTTCTCCCGGCGTATTTGATAATCAAAATATCCACGGGTGTGCTGCCGGTCTATAGTGTCCAACGGGCACAATATTTCGGCGATCATACATGTCGCCATCATCAGGTGAACTGACGGACTGAGCTCCTGTGAACGTGCCGGCACGGAGATCCGTACGCTATGGCTGCTCAGAGGGAACTCTGAGCAGCCATAGCGTACGGATCTCCGTGCCGGCACGTTCACAGGAGCTCAGTCCGTCAGTTCACCTGATGATGGTGACATGTATGATCGCCGAAATATTGTGCCCGTTGGACACTATAGACCGGCAGCACACCCGTGGATATTTTGATAATCAATACCTTCTCTGCGCGACAGCAATGGAGATACTATCGAATACAGTGCTGCCAAAGCAGAGTTACTAAACACAGCCTTCCGAAATGCCTTCACAAAGGAGGACGGAGTAAGTATTCCAGAATTCGAATTGAGAACAGCTTCCAACATGAGTAACATAGAAGAAGTTAACCTCGGAGTAGTGAAGCAACTTAAATCACTTAATAAAAGCAAGTTTTCTAGTCCAGACTGTATACCAATTAGGTTCCTTTCAGAGTACGCTGATGCATTAGCTCCGCACTTAACAGTCATATAGAACCGTTCGCTCGACAAATGATCCGTACCCAAAGACTGGAAAGCTGCACACGTCACACCAATATTCAAGGAAGGTAGGAATAATTCACTAAATTACAGGCCCATGACATTAACGTCAATATGCAGCAGGATTTTGGAACATATATTGTGTTCGAACATTATGAATTACCTCGAAGAAAAGAGTCTATTCCGTATTTCTGGATTTCCAGAAGGCTTTTGACATTGACCCCACACAAGCGGCTTGTAGTGAAATTGCGTGCTTGCGGAATATCGTCTCAGTTGTGTGACTGAATTCATGATTTCCTATCATAGAGATCACAGTTCGTCGTAATTGACGGAAAGTCATCGAGTAAAACAGAAACTATTTCTGGCGTTCCCCGCGGTAGTGTTATAGACCCTTTGCTGTTCCTTATCTATATAAACGACCTCGGAGACAATCTGAGCAGCTGTCTTAGGTTGCTTGCAGATGACGCTGTCGTTTATCGACTAATAAAGTCATCAGAAGATCAAAGCAAATTGCAAAATGATTTAGAAATAATATCTCGATGGTGCGAAAATTGACAGTTGACCCTAAATAACGTAAAGTATGAGCTCATCCACATGAGTGCTAAAAGGAATCCGTTAAACTTCGTTTACACGAGAAATCAGTCAAATCTAAAGGCCGCAAATTCAACTAAATACCCAGGAATTACAATTACGAACAACTTAAGTTGGAAGGAACACACAGAAAATGTTGTGGGGAAGTCTAACCAAAGACTGCGTTTTATTGGCAGGACACTTAGAGAATGTAACATATCTACAGTGTAATATATCTACAACCAATGGTTATACAGAGTTTCAGGGAGAGCATAAGGGAACAATTGACAAGAATGGGGGAAAGAAATACAGTAGAAGAAGAATGGGTAGCTTTGAGGGATGAAGTAGTGAAGGCAGCAGAGGATCAAATAGGTAAAAAGGCGAGGGATAGTAGAAATCCTTGGGTGACAGAAGAAATATTGAATTTAATTAATGAAAGGAGAATATATAAAAGTGCAGTAAATGAAGCAGGCAAAAAGGAATACAAACGTCTCAAAAATGAGATCGGCAGGAAGTGCAAAATGGCTAAGCAGGCATGGCTAGAGGACAAATGTAAGGATGTAGAGGCTTATCTCACTAGGGGTAAGATAGATACTGCCTACAGGAAAATTAAAGAGACCTTTGGAGATAAGAGAGCCACTTGTATGAATATCAAGAGCTCAGATGGGAAACCAGTTCTAAGCAAAGAAGGGAAAGCAGGAAGGTGGAAGGAGTATATAGAGAGTCTATACAAGGGCGATGTACTTGAGGGCAATGTTATAGAAATGGAAGGGGATGTAGATGAAGATGAAAAAGCAGATATGATACTGCGTGAAGAGTTTGATAGAGCACTGAAAGACCTGAGTCGAAACAAGGCTCCAGGAGTAGACAACATTCCATCAGAACTACTGACAACCTCGGGAGAGCCAGTCCTGACAAAACTCTACTGGTGAGCAAAATGTATGAGACAGGCGAAATACCCTCAGACTTCAAGAAGAATATAGTAATTCCAATCCCAAAGAAATCAGGCGTTGACAGATGTGAAAATTACCGAACTATCAGATTAATACGTCACCGCTGCAAAATACTGACGCGAATTCTTTACAGACGAATGGAAAAACAGAGTCGAGGGACATGAAAGGGAAGCAGTTGTTGGGAAGGGAGTGAGACAGGGTTGTAGCCTCTCCCCGATGTTGTTCAATCTGTATATTGTGCAAGCAGTAAAGGAAACAAAAGAAAAATTCGGAGTAGGTATTAAAATCCAGGGGGAGGAAATAAAAACTTTGAGGTTCGCCGATGACATTGTAATTCTGTCAGAGACAGCAAAGGACTTGGAAGAGCAGTTCAACGGAATGGACAGTGTCTTTAAAGGAGGGTATAAGATGAACATCAGCAAAAGCAAAACGAGGATAATGGAATGTAGTCGAATTAAGTCGGGTGATGCTGAGGGAATTAGATTAGGAAATGAGACACTTAAAGTAGTAAAGACGTTTTGCTATTTGGGGAGCAAAATAACAGATGATGGTCGAAGTAGAGAGGATATAAAATGTAGACTGGCAATGACATTGAAAGCGTGTCTGAAGAAGAGAAATTTGTTAACATCGAGTATAGATTTAAGTTTCAGGAAGTCGTTTATGAAAGTATTTGTATGGAGTGTAGCCATGTATGGAAGTGAAACATGAACGATACCTAGCTGGGACAAGAAGAGAATAGAAGCTTTCGAAATGTGGTGCTACAGAAGAATGCTGAAGATTAGATGGGTAGATCAAATAACTAACGAGGAGGTACTGACTAGGTTTGGGGAGAAGAGGAGTTTGTGGCACAACTTGACTAGAAGAAGGGATCGGTTGTTAGGACATGTTCTGAGGCATCAAGGGATCACCAATTTAGTATTGGAGGGCAGCGTTGAGGGTAAAAATCGTAGAGGGAGACTAAGAGATGAATACACTAAGCAGAGTCAGAGGGATGTAGGCTGCAGTACGTACTGGGAGATGAAGAAGCTTGCACAGGATAGAGTAGCGTGGAGAGCTGCATCAAACCAGTCTCAGGACTGAAGACCACAACAACAACTACTAAAGAGACTGCCTACACCACGCTTGTCCGCCCTCTTTTAGAATAATGCTGCGCTGGGTGGGATCCTTTCTTAAAAGATAATGATTTTGTCAATGTAAACGTCTTTTGCGGAATTATGTTACTAATATAAATAAAACGAAGCACATTCATGCATCGTAACTATGTGTGTTTAGGAATGCTGCCGCTTCTTTCAATGTTTTATGTCTTATTTATGCGAAAATACATGTTTTTACGCAGGGAGTGTACATCCTGGCCTGTGATTGAAAATTTGTAATGTTTATAAAAAATTTACTGTAACAGTTCGATAGTGCTCACTGACACCTAACCGTAGGCACTTTGTTTCTAAAAATTGCCTAAGGCGTTATCGAGGTGTCAATTTGTAAATTTCATTATATCCATAAAATATTTAACATGAAAACTGTCGCTTGTTGAGCTCAGGTTTCCTTACGTTTAGTCTATTTTCTATTTTATACTGGACACTCAATTTGGCAATGGCGGTTACCCTTTCAAGTTTCACGCTAACGGCCAGGTTTTTCCGACCAAGCGGCCGGAGTCATCGCTCACCTGATTTGCTATCCAACTTCTTCATACTTAGAGCTTCTGCCAGTCACTGCTGTTTCAAGGAAAATGACTATTTGGGACTTGGAAAACGAAGGAAACAGAGTAGAGACCAGCTGTCAAACATCGCAGAGGAGAAGTGTCTTTTTCTTTCTTTCTTTCTTTCTTTCTTTTGACTAGATTCGTGCAGCCCACCACGAATTCATCACCTGTACCAATCTCTTCGTCTCAGCAACCTGTCCCACGTCCTCAATTGTTGCCACGCAACAAACCTACCAAGTGACGGCGATAAATCAGTGTATACAATTCGTCTACCAAATTCCAATTGTCGAGCCGCAAAGCCGTGTACGGGAACCAAACAGACTACAGGTCTAAGGCAAAGCCAAACGCATAATCGTCAACTACAGAGCCCCTAGACAACGTAGCTGTCGCAAGCACCACCTACAAGCCACTGAGACCTTCCTCGGGGGGCGCACCATGTCTCGTGACTTCTCCGTACATCGACAGCGGCAACTCACAGCAGCGCCCGAAACACCGCTGACGGACAGACGGCGAAACAGGCAGAGCACCTGTTTCAGCCGATAGCTACGGCACGAATTAAAAAATGCCGAAAAGAAACCAACTAGCACATTTTGACTGCAGGAAGAGACAAGACCATTGGACATATGTTAAAATATCGGAAATTAAGTTCCATGCCAATCGTAGCGGAATAACTAATAGAAGACGTCGGACGTGTTATTCTGAGGTGAAAGACAGCATATGTCGAGTCTGGCTGCATCAAACTATCTAGAAACAATAAAAAACTTGTCATGGTCTCCTCAGACGAACTATATAGTGAATCCCAAGTATTACAACCATGATGCACTCAACAGTGGCAGTTTAACGTCTACTATCCTGACAGCTTCACTGAATCATACTCTGTTTCCTAATGATAACAGAAAATAATATAATAATTCCAATCCCAGTGATAGCAGGTGTTGACAGGTGTGAAAATTACCGAACTATCAGTTTAATAAGCCACAGCTGCTAAATACTAACGCGAATTCTTTACAGACGAATGGAAAAACTGATAGAAGCAGACCTCGGAGAAGATCTGTTTGGATTCCGTAGAAATGTTGGAACACATGAGGCAATACTGACCCTACGACTTATCTTGGAAAATAGATTAAGGAAAGGAAAACCTACGTTTCTAGCATTTGTAGACTTAGGGAAAGCTTTTGACAATGTTGACTGGAGTACTCTCTTTCAAAGTTTGAAGGTGGCAGGGGTAAAATAGTGGGAGTGTTAGGCTATTTACAATTTGTACAGAAACCAGATGGCAATTATAAGAATCGAGGGACGTGAAAGGGAAGCAGTGGTTGGGAAGGGAGTGAGACAGGGTTGTAGCCTCTCCCCGATGTTGTTCAATCTGTATATTTAGCAAGAAGTAAAGGGAACAAAAGAAAAATTCGGAGTAGGAATTAAAATCCATGGAGAAGAAATAAAAACTTTGAGGTTCACCGATAACATTGTAATTCCGTCAGAGACAGCAAAGGACTTGGAAGAGCAGTTCAACGGAATGGACAGCGTCTTTAAAGGAGGGTATAAGATGAACATCAACAAAAGCAAAACGAGGATAGTGGAATGTAGTCGAATTAAGTCGGGTGATGCTGAGGGAATTAGATTAGGAAATGAGACACTTAAAGTAGTAAAGAAGTTTTGCTATTTGGAGAGCAAAATAACTGATGATGGTCGAAGTAGAGAGGATATAAAATGTAGACTGGCAATGGCAAGGAAAGCGTTTCTGAAGAAGAGAAATTTGTTAACATCGAGTATTGATTTAAGTGTCAGGAAGTCGTTTCTGAAAGAATTTGTGTGGAGTGTAGCCATGTATGGAAGTGAAACGTAGACGATAAATAGTTTGGACAAGAAGAGAATAGAAGCTATCATAATGTGGTGCTACAGAAGAACGCTGAAGATTAGATGGGTAGATCACATAACTAATGAGGAGGTACTGACTAGGATTGGGGAGAAGAGGAGTTTGTGGTACAACTTGACTAGAAGAAGGGATCGGTTGGTAGGGCGTAATCTGAGGCATCAAGGGATCACCCATTTAGTAGGGCAGCGTGGAGGGTAAACGTCCTAGAGGGGGACCAAGAGATGAATACATCAAACGGATTCAGAAGGATGTAGGTTGCAGTAGGCACTGGGAGATGAAGAAGCTTGCACAGGATAGAGTAGCGTGGAGAGCTGCATCAAACCAGCCTCTGGACTGAAGACCAACCACAACAACAACAACAGAAAACTATTCGAAGAAGTGGAAATCTGAGATGGTAATATGGCAGGAGGCGTCACAACGAACGTCTCTTTCTCTGACATGAACTCTGTCACCGTGCGCCTTCAAAACACACCTCTAGTGGTCCCTGCGGAATTTCCGAGAGCCGATCCCGGTGTCAGGGTGCGGCTTCCTCGCAGTGTGGGAGCGTGGGGGACTGAGGGAACGCCCCTGCCGAGGATAATCCCGGTGATCCTACTTATTTACGTCGGAGCGAGGGCGGGCTGCCCGAGCCGCAGAGGGTCTCTTTGTTAGCTGTATCCATACGGCCGTAGATTACATGGAAATCTCGCGCTGCAGCGGGGGCGGCGGACCGCGGCGGCCCGTGCGTGGCGTCGCGTCGCGTCGTGTGCGGGCGGCGGCGTCGCGGAGCGTCGCGGGCGCGCCGGGCCTCCGGCATGAAATATTCAGGCGCGGGGGCGGCGCCGGAAGACACGCCCACGCCACACCCTGGGCGGCGACAGGGCCGGGGGAGGTGTGTGAGGGGGGGGGGGCGAGGGCAGGCGGGCATCAGAGGCGGAATTCCTCTAGAAGCGCTCACGCACTTGGTGTGAACACGGCTCGCAGCCAGCCCCAATTTGTGCGGAATTTCCTGCACGAGCCGATTATTAGCCATACGTCGGTAGGCGTGACGAGGACAAACAAAGGCGAATATCAACACAAGAGTGATTTTAATAAATGGGGGAAACTATAGAAGACGATTCCGGAGAGGATAGGGAACTAAAAAGGCAATACGGACAAGTACCTTCCCAGGGAAGTTACCCTCTTGAAGGTGGAGATATAACAGGTCTTTGACGTAGATTTCTGTGATTGAAAGCAGACATGGATCCACACTAAGTAAGTGGAATGTTTTGTGCGTACTAGTGTTTCAGCTCCACACAATAATAACTACGGCGACGGCACGTCACCGGCCTGGGCGACCGAGCGGTTCTAGGCGCTGCAGTCCGGAACCACGCAACTGCTACCGTCGCAGGTTCGAATGCTGCCTCGGGCATGGATGTGTGAGGTTTAAGTAGTTCTGACTTCTAGGGGACTGATGACCTCAGATGTCAAGTCCCATAGTGCTCAGAGCCATTTGAACCATTTGAACCGCGGCACGTCCGCACATCGATACGCGGGGTCATCCATTTCACTGCTCTTACCGACTGACACTCGTGTGCAACTGCGTCTTCTGCAGCGCGGAAAGACGGTGACGCAGTATACCAACCAGGAAGAGGCTGGCTTGGTCTTTACAAACGAACAGGCAAATGGCAATGGGCTTATGGCAGCACGGCTCTATCGGAAAAAGTACCCCCGCCGACAACAATCGCACATGAAATTCAGCAGAGTTACATTCTTTGTCTGAGACACGTTCGTTTACCGGAATGTGTAACCACGAAAGGTGGGTGCATTCGATATGCACGCAAGCCTCGTATCCTATCTTTTAGCTTACCTGCCCCGCAATGGAAGAAGACGAGTATTTTTAGGCCACACACAATACACTGCACACTAACAATAACCGCTGAGCTAAATGGAATATGAGATTTCATTCATAATTTCAGACAAGTAAGTATAAATCATAGAATTAATGTGACATTTGACTTTGATTTTGGCAAACTGGTGTATCAGTATCAGGTTCGATCGAAGTGGTCGCAATTCTCAAGGTTTTTTCAAGCTATTCATCTGAGATTTTGGTTCTGTTTTCGCTTTTTGTCTCCTTTTCTCTTGAAAATAACTGTTCACAGATGTACGTGCTTCCAAACGAAGATGGCATGTATAAGGTGTGACTGTGAAGCAAGGGAGTTTTGTCTCTGGGCAGATATGGTTTCTAAAAGTCCAAAAAAGATGATCAATTTCTTTTTTTTTCTTTTAGTTGGATGTCAGACTGCAGCTCTATGTATTCCATCTAATAACGTCCTGGCAACGTATCTCTATCGTTTATAAAAGGTGTTGCATAAAAATATTTTGACCATTTTTGCATCAATTCGAAAAGTATGGCTACGTATTTCATCCCGTCCTTAGGATTATGTTTGGCCATTGTGCTGAAATGAAAAAAATTGTTTGCATTTACTTGCACTTGCCATAGTTTCACTTTTATTCGGATCACGTTTATTGTTTGAAGCATTGTACTGATAAGAAGGTTTTTACCTCGAAGACGTCTACTTAACTCACGTAAATGAGCTGTCAAATTTACCAAATCTGCTAAGTGTGCACCCAGTTGACATCTTCAAGTTCTGGTACAGATTTTGTTTTTCAGTCATGAACGACATGATTTCATTAACTATTCTATAAAATCTTTTTAACATCTGGCCTCAACTGAACCACGTTACTTCTGTAAAATATACGATACCACCATGCTGATGAATCACTGGATTATATGATCATTCAATCCCGTGATAGAATTGAATTAAAACACAGCTCTTTATAGCGATCACCTACTATGTCAGAAATTGCACACGAAATTAAAAATATTTCGTGAAAGCTCTTTTAGAGATGTTCATGTTCAGATACAGTCCTTTGTAATAATGGGTATGACATCAGATCTGTTATAATACAGTTACGGTACTGTTATATAGCATACATTGACTGTAATTTCAGTACACATGAAAATTTCTAACTGCTATTGACTTGTGCTGATGAGAACTACGGTGAAAAAGATTCTTTATCACTGTTGTACAGATATAATACAAGATTTCCCCGTACTTACAGAAATTAATTGCAATATGCGTCTCTAGATCTCTAGTTTCGCAGTTGCAACTGAAATAGCCGTAAGATAATTGCTCAGCGCCTATGACGGATTTGCCGGTTACAGGAAGGAGACTCTGGGGATTCAAGTACAACACGGTGACAATGTTAAGAACAGGAAAGGACCAATGAGAGAATAGGATCGTGTAGCGGAGTTTCAAATCGACAATATTCGTTTTATCATAACTTTACATAAACAGAAATTTATGGATTTTTTTATTGATAGCCGGCCGGAGTGGCCAAGCGGTTAAAGGCGCTACAGTCTGGAACCGCACGACCGCTACGATCGCAGGTTCGAATCCTGCCTCGGGCATGGATGTGTGTGATGTCCTTAGGTTAGTTAGGTTTAAGTAGTTCTAAGTTCTAGGGGACTTATGACCACAGCAGTTGAGTCCCATAGTGCTCAGAGCCATTTTTATTGATCGTATGATAGATGATCACTTCTTGGGCCACACTGATACTTGCTTTGGGCCACATTCGGCCCGCGGGCCGCTGGTTAAACACCCCTGCTGTAGAACATGACACTGTATCAGCAGCAGGCAGGTGGCCTTCCGGCATGGGGCAAGCCAGACGGCCGTGTGAAACATTCTCCACTACATATACCACTACCCACATCTCATACAACGCATGCAAGCGCTATTACCTACGGACTTTTATCCTCAGCGTCTGTCGCTGATCTGTCACTTTCACCTCGGTGCTGGGATTTCTGTCACCCATCATGTTCACAAATGAGGCTTTCTCCACGAGGTGTGGTATTGCCAACCTTCACAACACCACCAGTGGGCTACAAGGAAACCTCATGTTGAGGGGACAGCGAACCATCAGCACCACTTCAGCTTCAGTCTGTTGTCGGGGATTATTGGTGACCACCTCGTGGGATCAGCAACTTCACACAACGCCTCGCTGGTGAGACATATCTGTGCTTCCTGTGGGTGACCCTTCTTCGCTGTTGGAAGACGTGCTTCTGATGGTACAAAGGCTGACGTGGCTACTAAATGATGGCGCTACATCTCACTTATTAATTTCCATGTTGAGGCATCTCGACAAGATCTACTCTGGGCCGATGGGTCGGACGAGATAGGTCCAGTCGCATGGCCCGCCCTGTCACCGGATCCCAACCCTCTGGATTTCTGCGTATGGGGGGCGGGGGGGGGGGGGGGGAGTAACCTGGAAAAAGGTCACATCTACGGAGCTCGTCATGGACGTGTAGACGCTGGAACAACATATTCATGCTGCCTGTGGCGTCATTCAGTTGCAGAATGTCAGATCTGAAAGTATGTCAGTCGCTACTACGTCGTGTTGGCACATATTAAGACACCTGTGGAGCCCCTTCGAACACCATGCCCAACGGAGGGCTCGCTGCAGAATGTCGTGCATTGCACTGTAGTGTATAGTCATGATGAATTAATAATTACCTATAGCACAGATTTCCGGTCGTATGGCCCTCGACCTGCTTTGCTCCTTATCTTCTCACCGCTCGCTTCCTGCAGTTTGTTCCCATTTCGCAAAATCACCCTGTATTTCTTAGGAGGAACAGGAAATAATTTAGAAGGTGGTAATAGAAACCAGTTCGAATAAAACATTCCATACAACATGTCGCCTATTTTTGCTGCTTACAGAGATGCAGCATTTAGAGTGAAACCCAAACAAATACTCACAGAAGATGAGAAGCAAAGTAAAATGATGACGTTCAAAGTTGTTTTAAAACAGTTTCAACTCCAGTACTCTTGACGACACCACCTGCACCTCTTGTGAGGTCATCTTAGCGTTCTTTTATGACAGCAACTCTATCTTTAATCTGAAAAATGCATATTCTTTCTTTATAGATCATGCATTTCAAGCATCTCCACAGGCAAATATCTTCTTCTTCTTTTGCTAGTGCCTTTGTCCCACATGCTGCGCAGGGTCGGCATTATTAAGGTCAGATTTGGCATGGTTAATTTTTTAAGAGATAGCCACATGCCCTTCCTGTCGCCATCCATATCCCCCCCCCCCCCCCCCCAGGACAGAATGAGTGCACCCCAGCTGTCTGCATCTAGTTAAGCCATGGAATAGTGTGAATGTGTTCAAATGTCTGCGCGTCGTGTAACTGGGGCGGGGCATGGGGGCTAGCCTGGTATTCAACTAGTGGGATGTGGAAAACCACCTAAAAACCACTTCCAGGCTGGCCAGCACACCGGCTCTCGTCGTTAATCGCCCCGGTGGATTAGATCCGGGGTCGGCGCCTACCCGACTCCAGGAAGCAGCGCATTAGCGCTCTCCACTAGTCTGGCGGGTCTCCTCAGGCAAATAGCTACAGGTGTAAGGTCCGGAGGCCCCTGGGGGTCAAGCAGTTTTTGCCGATCCACTTTCTGGGCAACGTTAGACTTAGGTGTGTCACCTGACGATTAAATGGTCCAGGGACCCTATCACAGTGGCAGTTAGGAGTGATACTGATACCGCATAGAGTGAAAGTTGCTTCATCACTAAACAGTATTAAGGGAATTACCCGGTGACTTACACTTAGGCGATAACAAAATTCCGATCATCTACCTTCATTTCCTTCTCGAAGTAGTTGAATGATTCTAAAGGCCGTATGTACATAACGTTCCCATACTTCTGTATGTGGAACACAGATACCTGTAGAAATACTAGGTATGCTTGTTGATGGAGTATGCCCTGTGCACCAGCTTGTATCGATGAGTTGCGAGCACCCCTGAGACTTTTCTGTTCCCTCACTGCGTGACGGATTTCGCGACGTCCTTATAAGGGGCGCGCGAAGGGAGGAAGGACGCTTCGTGTGCGCATGCGCGAATCTCTCTGGTAAGTGCACTTTCAAGGGAAACTACCAATGGCACCCCCCCCCCCCCTTCAGATTTAGTAGTAAGAGGTCCCAAAGTATAGTCCGTCAAAAACAACACAGATCAAGCATGAAGGCTGAACTGTGAAAAAAGAAACAAAATAGAAACTGTGAACGGTTCAAGCTCAAGATGTGCAACATCGAATAAATTGCAACAACCACGGCGTAGTGGTTGTGTGGTCCCAGTGTTGGACTGCAAAGCCGACGATCGATGTTCAAACCTCCCTCACGTCAGTTTTTTCCCCAAAATTATTAACTTTCCGTCCGGTCACTGAGGTGTTGGCAATTGTACTACACACTGGTTACAGAATATGAGAATATGGTAAGAGTTGGGTTGTTTGGGGGAGGAGACCAGACAGCGAGGTCATCGGTTTCACCAGATTAGGGAAGGATGGGGAAGGATGTCGGCCGTGCCCTTTCAAAGTAACCATCCCGGCATTTGCCTGGAGCGATTTAGGGAAATCACGGAAAACCTAAATCAGGATGGCCGGACGCGGGATTTAACCGTCGTCCTCCCGAATGAGAGTCCAGTGTGCTAACCACTGCACCACCTCGCTCGGTATATGGTAAGAGTATATTACAGTCGGAATTAAATGTAATGAATAGTGAGAGCAAGCGAAATCCCGCATAGACCTCTCACAGAAATGAAAACAACAAATAAACGGGTGTGAATTATGTTACAACAAAGGAAGTCAAGAGTCTAAACTTCCAAAATGGAACACAAGAGTCATAACACGTGGTACTTGTGTAGAACAAATAGGATGTCCCTATTTGTCCCTTCCTCATATCTAGCTGTTGCAAACAGACGTTACATCACGACACAGACTCAGATTTGAATACAGCGAACAGATACGTCAATGACCGGACGGAGAGCTCATAATTTAGTGAAAAAAATATATGGGTCGCGCTGGAGATTTGAACACAGATCTCCCCTTTCGTATTCCAACACTCCACGACGCCGTCAATCCTCAACTTCGCTCGATGTTGCACATCTTGAGTCTGGACCGTTCACTGCTTTTTGTTGTGCTTCTATTTCACAGTTCAATACACGTTCTCCCTGTTTCCATGCTTGATCTGTGTTGTTTTGATGGATTATCCATTGGGCCGTCTTACTACAAACTCTGTGGGTGGGAAGGGGAGGGCGAAGGTGCGATGAGCAGTTTCCGTTGTTAGTAGTGTTTGCTGGCCCTCAGTTATGGAGCAGTAGGATTGTGCTTCGGATGGACTGTAACCTGTGTGTGGCCCACATGTGAGGTGGAATGATGACTACGGCGGCGTAATCATTCTCGGTGGTGGCGTTGCCAGTCGGCGGAAATGTACAGTGGAGTGGGCCTCAAAACCTCGGTCGCGAGTTCCGAGGGCGTGCTTGTGGGTGCTAGACTTCCTGCTAGGCGATCGATGAGGGGTGTTCATTTTCACTGAAGGTTTTATAATAATTTCACTGATATACTAGGATCCTACTGAATCTGGTGACCTTGAACTTTGTTAAATTTCAGCTAAGTGTGAGTCATTCGCTAAGGATCCATTGTTTTGCAATGCTCGTGGACATGCATTGGGGAAGGAAAATAAAAGTGACGGTGTTAGAGGCCATCGACGCGTTTTCATTTAGGTATTTTCATTTGCTGAGAACAAGCTTGAATTTTATGCAGACTTCTGCGGAAGCTCGTAAGCTTTTTAAGCGTTATGGACTAAGTCTTGCTTTGATATGAATTCTTTTGTAAACATTTAACTTTTAGTATGGATAATTATTTGCGAGGTTTGGAACTTTAATAGTGGCAACTATTTATTTACAGCTCGTACAAAATAGATACGTGTCTAAAGCTTTTACTGACCTTTAAACTAGTCACCAGCATTGTGTGTAACCCGCTGCCAGCGATGTGGAAGTCGTAGTGTACTCTTAGCAGTGCCAGTTGTGTTGACAGTTCGAGCGGCGCGGTCTATTGCCCGACGAATTTGTAGCAGTTCTGAAGTGAATGCCGTGAAGTCTTTCCTTCAGTTTAGAAATCGAGTTGGATTCACGAGGGATTAAGTCAGGGGAGTGCCGTTTGTAATAGAGCACTTAGCAGCCCCATCAGTCAAACAAATCAGTAACAGCTTGCACTGTACGTGCTTGAGCATTGTTCTGCAAAATGATGGTCAGGTCCTGCAGAAAGTATTATCACTTATGTTGGCTCTGAGCACTATGGGACTTAACATCTGTGGTCATCAGTCCCCTATAACTTAGAACTACTTAAACCTAGCTAACCTAAGGACATCACATACATCAATGCCCGAGGCAGGATTCGAACCTGCGACCGTAGCGGTCACGCGGTTCCAGACTGAAGCGCCTAGAACCGCACGGCCACACCGGCCGACTTATTATCACTTTTGTCTCTAAGCTGGTCGTAGGTTGTGTTCCAAAAATGAACAGCATACAGACAGAAGTGATGACACTTTCTGCAGGACCTGACCATCATTATGCAGGACAATGCTCAGGCACGTACAGTGCAAGCTGTTACTGATTTGTTTGACTGATGGGGCTGTTAAGTGCTTTACTACAAACTGCACTCCCCTGACTTAAACCCTCGTGAGTTCAACTCGATTTCTAAACTGAAGGAAACACTTCACGGCATTCGCTTCAGAACTGCTACAAATTCGTCGAGCAATAGAGCGCGCCGCTCGAACTGTCAACACAACTGACACTGCTAAGAGTACACTACGACTTCCTCATCGCTGGCAGCAGGTTACACACAA
Organism: Schistocerca cancellata; assembly: GCF_023864275.1. Lineage (NCBI taxonomy): Eukaryota > Metazoa > Arthropoda > Insecta > Orthoptera > Acrididae > Schistocerca > Schistocerca cancellata. The sequence goes on from NC_064626.1 coordinate 1,206,423,744, forward strand.
CACTGGTGACTACTTTGAAGGTCAGTAAAACTTTGAAACACGTATCTATTTTGTACGAGCTGTAAATAAATAGTTGCCACTACTAATGTTCCATCCCCCTGTACATGGCCATTTGCGTGACCATTATTGTTTAGGTTGCAACTATTTTCGTCACGGATTTTCATTTTCTTTCTTAGTCAGTTGTGTCTATTCCCTTTTGTATAATCATTTACATTGTTGTAACTCTGCTCTCTTATCTTGTAGAAAATTGGGGTGACAGTGTGATTTTTGTTACTGAATTGAGAAGCTGGCTGTAAACGATGGTCAAGCAATTTCATCGCCGTGCTGATTACGGAGAAACGGATTTTTTGAAGCTTCCTGGCAAATTAAAACTGTGTGCCTGACCGAGAGTCGAACCCGAACCTTTGAATTTCACGGGCCAGTGCTCTCTTGCCTCAGAACGTCTGTGAAGTTTGGAAGGTAGGAGATGAAATACGGGCAGACGTGAAGCTGAGGACTGGCCTCGCTTCGTGCTCTGTTATCTCAGTTGGTAGAGCACTCACCCGCAAAAGGCGTAAGACCCTGTTTCGACTTCCGGTCCGGCACGCCTTTTTGAGCTGCAGGAAGTTTCATATCAGTGCACAATCCGCTCCAGAGTAAAAATTAATTTTGCAAACAGATTGCTTATCTATAACTGAAAATTTTCTTGCATTTATATGTTTTAAAAATCTGCAAATGTGTAATCTCCTCGGTAAATAACCGCGCAGAATAGCCGCGCGGTCTCAAGCGCCTCGCCACGGTTCGCGCGGCTCCCTCCCGTCGGAAGTTCGAATCCTCTTTCGGTCATGGGTGTGTGCGTTGTCGTTAGCGTAAGTTAGTTTAAATTAGATTAACCAGTGTGTAAGCCTACCGACCTATGAACTCAGCAGTTTGATCCCATAGGAACTTACCACAAATTTCCAAAAATTTCCTTGGTGTATACAGGACGACGCAATAAAAAAATAGCTCGCCTCCCAGTAGAATGCGAATGCAGTGTTTGGAGTTCTGAAATAAACAGCTACAACAACGGACTGTTTTATGCAATAATCGATTGTTAGCTTTCTGATGTCAGTATTTCAGTTTATTTCATCGGCGAAGTTAGAGATTTCTCTTTGCGCTCTGCAAAATGACTGTCTCGATAGAAGAAAGAATGGAAATTATGAAATCATATGTGAAAACAGGTTCCATTAAGGAAACTTGCGTAGCTTTCGGGGTCATGTATCCGGACAGAGGACAACCAGAGAAGAGAGGAATACAGAGTCTGCATAGAATTTGACGCAACTACGGATCTGTGCAGACCGTAAACCGACAGGAAGATGTTGTAGATATCTGCCGCAAAATTATTCAGAGCCCAAAGAAGTCTACACGTAAATTGGCCCAACAGGCGTATGTAAGTGGGAAGAGTTAATATGACGCCATACAGTGAGACTATTGTGTAGCAATTACGGGAGGATCACAATCAGAAACGCGTAAATTACTGCACGTAGGTTTTGAATAACATCAGCGATGTTGTGTTACACTCTTTCCACTACATCATGAGTGACGAAGCATGGTTTCTTCTTCCCGGTCATGTGAATCCACAGAACACGTGGTACTGGGCACTCTATGATAAAAAAAATCGGCTTTTGGTGCTGTGTAACAGCATTAATACCGATATGTTTTTACATTACACCAAAAACAGTTGCATATACGGAAATATTTTATACATTTTGTGCCTAACTCACTGAACTCACTGAACAAGAAAGACAATACAGCTTCTTCTAGCAAGATGGGGCAACATGCCATACGTCTAAGTTATCCCTGGAACAAGTCCACGACGTCTTCGCTGAGGAACGAACTGCCAGCAAACATTTATGGCCACCACGTTCGGCGCATCTAAAACATGTGATTTTTTCTTTTGGGGACACTTGAAGATCAATTTCTATGAAACAAATCCACACGCAATTCAGGAAATAAAAGACAACATCAGATGTGAAATTGCCTCCATAGATGTCCGAAATGTATCTGCGTATGCTTAGACGTTCACAGCTGTGTATTGATGTTGCAGGGCGTTACTTTCAACATCTACACTCCTGGAAATGGAAAAAAGAACACATTGACACCGGTGTGTCAGACCCACCATACTTGCTCCGGACACTGCGAGAGGGCTGTACAAGCAATGATCACACGCACGGCACAGCGGACACACCAGGAACCGCGGTGTTGGCCGTCGAATGGCGCTAGCTGCGCAGCATTTGTGCACCGCCGCCGTCAGTGTCAGCCAGTTTGCCGTGGCATACGGAGCTCCATCGCAGTCTTTAACACTGGTAGCATGCCGCGACAGCGTGGACGTCAACCGTATGTGCAGTTGACGGACTTTGAGCGAGGGCGTATAGTGGGCATGCGGGAGGCCGGGTGGACGTACCGCCGAATTGCTCAACACGTGGGGCGTGAGGTCTCCACAGTACATCGATGTTGTCGCCAGTGGTCGGCGGAAGGTGCACGTGCCCGTCGACCTGGGACCGGACCGCAGCGACGCACGGATGCACGCCAAGACCGTAGGATCCTACGCAGTGCCGTAGGGGACCGCACCGCCACTTCCCAGCAAATTAGGGACACTGTTGCTCCTGGGGTATCGGCGAGGACCATTCGCAACCGTCTCCGTGAAGCTGGGCTACGGTCCCGCACACCGTTAGGCCGTCTTCCGCTCACGCCCCAACATCGTGCAGCCCGCCTCCAGTGGTGTCGCGACAGGCGTGAATGGAGGGACGAATGGAGACGTGTCGTCTTCAGCGATGAGAGTCGCTTCTGCCTTGCTGCCAATGATGGTCGTATGCGTGTTTGGCACCGTGCAAGTGAGCGCCACAATCAGGACTGCATACGACCGAGGCACACAGGGCCAACACCCGGCATCATGGTGTGGGGAGCGATCTCCTACACTGGCCGTACACCACTGGTGATCGTCGAGGGGACACTGAATAGTGCACGGTACTTCCAAACCGTCATCGAACCCATCGTTCTACCATTCCTAGACCGGCAAGGGAACTTGCTGTTCCAACAGGACAATGCACGTCCGCATGTATCCCGTGCCACCCAACGTGCTCTAGAAGGTGTAAGTCGACTACCCTGGCCAGCAAGATCTCCGGATCTGTCCCCCATTGAGCATGTTTGGGACTGGATGAAGCGTCGTCTCACGCGGTCTGCACGTCCAGCACGAACGCTGGTCCAACTGAGGCGCCAGGTGGAAATGGCATGGCAAGCCGTTCCACAGGACTACATCCAGCATCTCTACGATCGTCTCCATGGGAGAATAGCAGCCTGCATTGCTGCGAAAGGTGGATATACACTGTACTAGTGCCGACATTGTGCATGCTCTGTTGCCTGTGTCTATGTGCCTGTGGTTCTGTCAGTGTGATCATGTGATGTATCTGACCCCAGGAATGTGTCAATAAAGTTTCCCCTTCGTGGGACAATGAATTCACGGTGTTCTTATTTTAATTTCCGGGAGTGTATAAATTTATTTTTCAATGAATTTTTCATTATAAATAAATGGTAAGTCCACTTCTTCTCTTAGTTTCTGTTATTTCACTGCATTTCCTTTATACTTACGTGGGCTATTTTTATGTGCGCCACTCAGTTTTTCTGGGAATTAAATAAAAGTTGTAACGGAGATTTACATTTTATGGCATAGCCCTCCGGTTTCCTGCTCCATGCACTCTTAGTATTCCAAACTACGTTCCATCAAATACTATATTTCATCCACACAATGTTCATTTGCAGGTTCAAATTATGTATGACCGCTGGACACTGCTCTAGTCTAACACAGTTTAGTGAAAACACGACTAAGCACACTTGAATCTGGAACTCTGCGGTTTGTAAATCGTCTAACGTAGTCTTTACAAGCAGTTGCAGCGGCTCTATTGAAATGGAAATGAGCGTACGGCATTGTTGGCCCGGGAGTCCCCCATTCGGGGGCGTTCGGCCGCCGACGGCAAGTCCTTATTGCATTCGACGCCACATTTGGCGACTTGCGCGTATGAGATGGGAATGAAATGATGATGAGGGCAACACAACAACCAGGCCCTGAGCGGAGAAAATCTCCTGCCTCAGTCGGGAATCGAACCCGGACCCCTTGGCGTGGCATTCCCGCGCTGACCGCTCAGCTAACGGGCGCGGACAGCGGCTCCATTATAAATCCCGTACAGAAACACCACATCGCCAAAATCACTATCTGTAAATACGTGCAGCTTGCTTTAACTGTTCAAAATGCCATCAGAACCACCGCTTAAAAGTTCAATTATACAGGGTGTTACAAAAAGGTACGGCCAAACTTTCAGGAAACATTTCACACACACAAATAAAGAAAAGATGTTATGCGGACATGTGTCCGGAACCGCTTAATTTCCATGTTAGAGCTCATTTTAGTTTCGTCAGTACGTACTGTACTTCCTCGATTCACCGCCAGTTGGTCCAATTGAAGGAAGATAATGGTGACTTCGGTGCTTGTGTTGACATGCGACACATTGCTCTACAGTACTAGCATCAAGCACATCAGTACGTAACATCAACAGGTTAGTGTTCATCACGAACGTGGTTTTGCAGTCAGTGCAATGTTTACAAATGCGGAGTTGGCAGATGCCCATTTCATGTATGGATTAGCACGGGGCAATAGCCGTGGTGCGGTACGTTTGTATCGAGACAGATTTCCAGAACGAAGGTGTCCCGACAGGAAGACGTTCGAAGCAATTTATCGGCGTCTTAAGGAGCACGGAACATTCCAGCCTATGACTCGCGACTATGGAAGACCTAGAACGACGAGGACACCTGCAATGGACGAGGCAGTTCTTCGTGCAGTTGACGATAACCCTAATGTCAGCGTCAGAAAAGTTGCTGCTGTACAAGGTAACGTTGACCACGTCACTGTATGGAGAGTGCTACGGGAGAACCAGTTGTTTCCGTACCATTTACAGCGTGTGCAGGCACTATCAGCAGCTGATTGACTTCCACGGGTACACTTCTGCGAATGGTTCATCCAACAATGTGTCAATCCTCATTTCAGTGCAAATGTTCTCTTTACGGATTAGGCTTCATTCCAACGTGATCAAATTGTAAATTTTCACAATCAACATGTGTGGGCTGACTAGAATCCTCACGCAATTGTGCAATCACGTCATCAACACAGATTTTCTGTCAACGTTTGGGCAGGCATTGCTGATGATGTCTTGATTGGGCCCCATGTTCTTCCACCTACGCTCAATGGAGCACGTTATCATGATTTCATATGGGATACTCTACCTGTGCTGCTAGAACATGTGCCTTTACGAGTACGACACAACATGTGGTTCATGCACGATGGAGCTCCTTCACATTTCAGTCGAAGTGTTCGTACGCTTCTCAACAACAGATTCGGTGACCGATGGATTGGTAGAGGCGGACCAATTCTGTGGCCTCCACGCTCTCCTGACCTCAGTCCTCTTGACTTTCTTTTATGGGGGCGTTTGAAAGCTCTTGTCTACGCAACCCCGGTACCCAAAGTAGAGACTCTTCGTGCTCGTATTGTGGACGGCTGTGATACAATACGCCATTCTTCAGGGCTGCATCAGCGCATCAGGGATTCCGTGCGACGGAGGGTGGATGCATGTATCCTCGCTAACGGAGGACATTTTGAACATTTCCTGTAACAAAGTGTTTGAGGTCACGCTGGTACGTTCTGTTGCTGTGTGTTTCCATTCCATGATTAATATGATTTGAAGAGTAGTAATAAGATGAGCTCTAACATGGAAAGTAAGCGTTTCCGGACACATGTCCACATAATATATTTTCTTTCTTTGTGTGTGAAGAACGTTTCCTGAAAGTTTGGCCGTACCTTTTTGTAACACCCTGTATAAACTCAAGAATAATTTCACAACTCCAAATAAAAATCTATAAGTAAATAGCAGCTGGCGCAAAATTACGCAAAATTAAAACCTCTCCATAACCAGATGTACCTTCGTAAACAATACAAACTGCATACGTGTTATATGGATTACTTTATTCGCATTACTTTGTGCTGCCAACTCACTCATCCTGAAACACCCTGTATATATGTGTAGGCTTCCACAAACGGTTGTAGGGAAGCAGCCTACTCACGCCGTGTAAAATTCACATCAGTCTTTCCATTGTGTGCCAGCCAGTCCGCTGTAACTAGCTCTGACGTCATAAATGTTGCGCAATACTTTAAAAATCAAGTAAATAACCTGAAACGTTCCTAGCATGTCAGGAGTAATACTAAATCAATATGTGTTGAATATCAGTTCAATAACTTTAACCATTTTCGAAATTTGGACGTTTTTCTGTAAAAATCATTGGCGCAACAGAAAAGAGCTAGAGACCTTAAAATTTATATTTAGATTCCTTTTGCATAATAATTTAGTAGATACAGTATTCTGGATCTCACAAATTAAAATTTTAGTTGAAATTCATGATTTTCTGGTTTTTGTCTTAGAAATTAAGGAAGCAAGATAGATTAAGTAGGCGAATAAATGTTTAAATTTACGTAGAAGGGAGATCCGCTATAATCATAAAGATGTGAAAAGTTTCAACTGAATGACTATAAAACTATAGCGATAGCGTATCTCCAAAGGGCAAGTTCAGAGCTCGTCTACTGCATGTAGTGTAATTAAATTAATTCTCTCGCCCAAAATATTTGACTTAGCCACTTCAGACTTTTATTATGATTGCTTACCTATGTGCTGATTGCACATTTAAATTGAGAGCTTCACCGGCCATCAGCAATGATTTATTCGCTAAATTAAAGTGATGCATTACTAGCCCAGCGGCTAGTCGGAAGAGCGGATTTGATCAGGTGTTCCCTTAGCCGTCCACGCCGCGGCTTCATATATAAGAACGCTGCGTGAGAAGTAAGGCCCCAGTTCTCTCCACACGCTGATTAGCGCACCACCTGTGCCGGGAGTCGCGTCGCGTCGGTATCATTGCTATAAACAGTCTCGGATGCCGTAATAAGTTACTTGGGATACGCGTAACTATGAAATCGTTTTCGAGTGAAGTGTTAATTATGGGATGATTTTAATGATCTATCACCAGTTCGCATATGTCGTATTGTCACGTGCCGTCGCGGGGCAGACATTCTACCATTATTTAGCGCCGCGATTGATGAACATTATCATCAAACTATGGCGAGCATTCACTTAAACATTTAATTTGAACAGTTATAGTTGCATCAGCGCATTAGACTCTGAACTGCTCTGGTAGTTGGATTGTGTGGTTCAAATGGTTCAAATGGCTCTGAGCACTATGGGACTTAACATCTATGGTCATCAGTCCCCTAGAACTTAGAACTACTTAAACCTAAGTAACCTAAGGACAGCACAGATTGTGTGGATTCTTTTTGATCTGTGACTTTCAGAATATAGTGAACATTTTAGAGAAAATGGTTTTTGATTATGAATCCCAGACAATCTCCTAATTCCTCAGAGCTATAAGCTGTAGCTATAAATGTATTTCTCAGATAAAGTGGGCACTAGGAATTCTAGTTACAGGCTTCACGTTTTGCTAATCACTTTCTGGTTGCCAATATTGTAGTTAGAGAGCCAGTGTTGAGAACAGCAAACAACAGCGTTAAATAAATACAAAACGATTAATAAACAATAATTCCAACCATCGCCCCACATATGGTGCATCAGCCGCAAAAACCAAAACATTTTATAACAATAATTCCACCCGCTGCCCCACATATGGTGCATTGACCAGGAAAGAAAGAACTGAGTAAAAGTGAAAGTGATTTTTAAATATTCAGATTCGGGAGTGAAATGCGACATGCAACTGAGTAATAGAACAGTGATAGTGTTACGTGTGTATGTGGGCGACGCAATTGGATTAACAACGCATCTGGATTGATGGAGCTGGCACTGAGTCTAGCGGCGCTGCCGGCATCGCCAGAAGCCAGTTTCGCCTCACCGCAGTCATCCGCCAGAGCAACCGGAGCCGCGCCTGCAGTTGCGGGCCACACAGCAGCCGTTGAAGTGCCGTCTGCAGTTCAATGCTCCACGTCGCATCAGTAATCCTGGCACGCCGCGCCGGCAACGCCATACGTCGTGCAGAAGGAACTAAGTTAAGTGAAAAGCTGTTAAAAATTTTACTAACCTGCACTAAAAGACTGTCGGCGATGGAACCGCCAGAAGAAACTGAGGTTAAACTTAAATCAGAACCTATGTCTGTTAGGGAACTGTAAATCCAGACAACGGTTCAAGTGTAAATATGCATGAAAATACGAGGGCGGTTCAGAAAGTAACCTCCGATCGGTCACAGTGCGGGTTGTGGGGGGAGTAGCGACGCCATCTGTGCGTTCACGCACTCAACAGGTCAGTCGGCATCAAGCCGTGGTCGAGTGAACGTCGTACCTGCGCTAGTTTAGTTTTTGTGGCAGTTTGAAATGTGTGCTGCAATAGAAAACCCCCCCAAATGTGAAGTGCGTGCTGTCATAAGGTTTTTTACAGCCAAAGGATATTCTGCAGCAGCTATTCATCGTGAGCTTTGTGCCGTGTACGGACCAAGAGTTATGAGTGAAGGAGTTGTCCGTGAATGGGTACGTTTATTTAAAAGTGGACGAGAAAACGTTCATGATGAAGAGAGGAGTGGTAGACCATCATTGGTGACTGACGAACTCGTTCAGACAGTTGATGCAAAAGTTCGTGAAAATCGACGTTTCTCAATGTCGGAGTTGTCTACTGGTTTTCCACAGATTTCTAAGACTCCCTTGTAGAGATAGTGACAGCAAGATTCGGTTACCGTAAGTTCTGTGCACGATAGGTGCCCAAAATTCTTACCGACCACCACAAAACTCAAAGAATGGCCTCAGCGTTAGACTTTCTGTCACGTTATGAGGACGAAGGAGAACCATTGTTAAACAGAATCGTGACCGGTGACGAAACCTGGATTAAGTACGTGAACCCTGAGACAAAAGAACAATCAAAGATGTGGGCACATTCAAATTCGCCTACCAAACCAAGAAAAGCCTCGCAAGATTTTTCTGCCAGAAAACTGATGGCAACGTTGTTTTGGGATGCCAAAGGGGTGTTGTTGGTTGAATTCATGGAACGTGGTGCGACCATTAATCAAGACGTGTACTGTGAAACAATAAAAAAGTTACGACGGGCTATACAGAACAAACGCCGTGGTATGCTGACTTCCGGTATCGTTTTTTTGCACGATAACGCCCGTCCTCACTCTGCTCGCAGAACAACGGCCCTTCTTGAGTCCTTCAAGTGGGACGTTATCAACCATCCACCTTACAGCCTAGACCTGGCGCCAAGTGATTATCACCTCTTCATGCATTTGAAGAAATGGCTCGGGTCACAACGGTTTGATGACGACGAAGAGCTCAAAGATGCGGTCACAGGCTGGCTCCAGGCACAAGCGGGTGATTTTTATGCAGAAGGAATTTCAAAGCTTGTGAAGAGATACGTAAGTGCCTCAATCGCTATGGAGACTATGTAGAAAAATAGTGCAAAGATGTAGTTGTAAGATGTATATATTAAAATATTTTTATTTAACTTGGTGTATTTTTTTAAATCAACCGGAGGTTACTTTCTGAACGGCCCTCGTAGTAATGATAAAGTTAAATATGAAGTATTGTCTCCTGACAGTAGTGTGAAAAGGGTCAATGATTCAATAATAGAGACCCCTGGAGTAAAGCAGAAATCAGAAATTGTTAAGTTATTGGATGTTAGTTTCTCTGATGAATTAAAAATGAAACAGTCAACAGAGATAGTAGAGTTTAAAAAGGAGAAGTTAGATATGACTGGTCAATCAGAAGTTTCATTTAGTTTTGATGATTCTGGTGTTGGAGCTAGTTTTTCATCACCTGAGTGTGATAAGAAACCAGTAGTGAGCAACGCAAAGATACTGGGGCTATTGATTTAAATGTTATATTACAAGCAATAGCTACAAGTAATACTAAAATGACAGCTGAATTAAAGTCTGAAATAACTGAGGTCAAAAGCAGTAATGCAAAAATGTCAGCCAGTAATGCTAAAATGACAGCTGAATTAAAGTATGAGATTGTGGCCAGCGAAACTAATTTTAGTAAACGATTGGAGGTAATGGACAATACCTTCAATGCTGGTTGCAATAAGTTGAAAGAGGATCTGGACAGTTTGAATTATAAAACTGATTACAATCATGAGGATATTAAGAAAAAGGTTGCTCAACAATTTTCTGCAATGTATAAAACAGTAAAATCCGAAGTTTATGAGGTTCGCAGAGACTTCCAAATGGAAGATGCGAAGCTGGAGCACAAGTTAACAGAAAAGATCGAGGCGGAATCTGAACTCTGCTCAGATAGGTTTAAAGATGTTAATATAAAAGTAAACATATGTCAAGCAGAAGTAGATGAAATCAAAACTGATACTACTCATATTGTGCAAAGAGTAGATAATGTTGAAATGAGAGTAGAAAATATTAGTACTAACATTGCTAGATTTGTGGACCGATTTTGAAGATGCGATTCCACCAACTTGGTCTGAACGAGAGAAAATCTCATTTATTAGAAGCCATTTAGCAGGTGACGCCATGCGTTGGTCATCTGATGTTATGTTGAAGTGTAAAACATTAGCGGAATTTAAAACAGCTTTCATTAATGAGTATTGGTCTAGTAATAGGCAAAATAAAGTGTTGAGAGAATTTTGGAGTGGAAAACGCTTCAATGCAGGCAAGGAAACTATTAAAGAGTTTGCCAGGTCATGGATCTCACGTTTGTCACATTTGGCCGAAAAGCTAAAACCTGAAATGATAATACTAGGTCTTGAAGCCAAACTGCAATGGTATTGGCAAACTAGAATTATATCTGCCCCTAGAGACAATCTGGATCGTTTCATTCAATATTTGGAACGTGCAGAGCGTGTGGCTGCCAATGAGGAGCAAGCACGTAATAACAGAAATGCTAATAACACTAGTAGTAATTTTAAGAACGAGCAGAATGGCAATGTAAACATCAGAACAGTAGGTGTTCGCCATCCTAAGAGAGGTGGGAATTGGAGAAATAATTATCAGAACCAAGAATGGCATCCAAATGATAGTGATTTTGTTCTGAACAAAATTATGTAGGTAAACAACAGTGCGGAAAGCAATGCTGTGCCAGTTAACTATAATGAAAATATAGGAAACAGTAGTAGGCCGAGGCATGAAAACTAGTTCCCGTCTATGAGGACACTGGCGCTCACCAGGCGGTTATTTTTCCTAAGCCAGTAGTTACAGTAATTGGTAAGACAGATCAGAATACTCAGACTGAACATGTGGATGAGGGGTCGGTAGCATCTAAGGATAGAGCGGAAATATTAGATCACTCACAGTATTTGATAGGTACCGTGTTAGAGACGCTTTCTAAGTGGGAAGAGAAAGAGAAGGCGCAGCAGTGTAACATAGGGAAGAGCTACAAAATACTGAATAGTCAGGTGAAGAAGCAGAAGAAAATCATACTTATATTTACGATGAGGATGATGTGCTGTTATCTAAAGTGCCTGTGTAGGATGTTGATACAGTACTAATAGATTTAGGACAGGTGGTAAGTGAGAATGTAGAGGATAGCCTGTTGGGGGTCGATGAACCCAGTAGCTGTGACCAGTTGTCACTTGAGAAGGAACCCGACGATAATAATGAAAGTGGTTTAGCTGTAACTAGTGTTATGCCCGGTCTGGAGGCGCAGAATCGCTCAGATTACAGTAATTTGGGTCATGTTCAGCAAACTAAATGTAATGAAGTCGTGCGGTGTTTCGATTTGAAATTAATAGACCGACTGGAAAGGGCAGCTGAAAATGTAATTCAGGAAACCCTTACACACTTTGACCTAAATGTAATGAAGACAGATGTCTATCACTTTAGTTGGAGACAAATCCAAAAGGAACTATTGGATGAGTTTGAGGAACCACCTGTACAAACTAGAATAAGCCACCCTATAATAATAGTGAATATGTTGGGTATCAATGTACGTTGTCTCTTAGACAGTGGAAGTGAGGTGAGTGTGATGTCTCAGTCCTTCTTTGATGCATTACCTGGTAAAGACAAGCTTACAGTAATGAGGGTATCAGGACTAAGAACAATTGGTGCTACTGGCAAGGCGTCAAAAACGGTAAAGTAAGAAGCTTTGCTGCCCTTTTATATTAATGGTAATTTAATTGACCATCCATGCTTAATTGTAAACAATCTCAGTATTGAGGTTTTAATTGGCATAGATTTCTTGTCAAAATATCAGAGTGTTCTTGACTTTGAAAGAAGCCAGTTAAAATTGGTCTTGCCGATAACCGGAGTAATTGCGGTACCTTTTATTGATGAACATGTAGTAACTAATGATGAAACTTGGGAGCTGCCTATACGAGTTCTGAAAAATAGGAGATATTGGGACGAAGGTGTTAATCTTAGCAAAAGTAAGCTAAACACATTAGAAAGAAAGAAGCGTCATGACGCAAAAGCTGTACCCACCAGTTTTTAAATAGGTCAGTTAGTCCTTGTCAAAACCAAGGAAAAATCAAAGAAAATAAATGCAGAAACAAAGAAATTCATGTTCGTATACCAAGGATCTTTCAGGATCATAGGAAAACCACATGCCAATGCATATAGGCTAGAGTACCCTAAGAGTAAAAAGATATTAGGTCTCAGGAACGTGATCGACCTAAAGAAGTTCATAGGTAGTAAATGAAGTCTGTAGGGAGGAGGTTGTTCTGTAACCTCTACACAGTGTGGCAGCTGTGCAGTCCCAGCTGTGTGAGATCTTCTTTCCTTTTCAGGTCTCACTCACTCTTCATCTTTCCTATCCACCAAAGTTTCGACTCCTACTTTGCAATACAAAAATTTTCCGTCATGGCTATCAAGTCTTGAGTTCTGTAACCATTCTATCCACCGATTAGTGAAGAAAATACCTAATGTGACAAACCTAACAGTGACATAAACAACAGAGAATTATGACGTAATTAAGATACATAGGTATTTGAGTAAAAAGTATGTACAGAACCCTGGTAATATTATAAGTACAAAGTTGTTGTTTTACTGGAAATGGTCCACCAACAGTAATTTAAAAAGATGTGAAACCTATTGTATGCTTTAGAGCTAACTAATTAATAGTAAAAGAGATTGCTTAGTGTTATGAAAAATACGCAGATAAGTTGTAAGAATGAACTCACCTTGTGTAGCAAGGAATGGCAGTGTAATAGAATTGAGCAGTGTTTGTGGTTGAGACGTGAAGGACACGTCCTTAAAATATTTATAAGGTTGGAGCTGGCCGTTATTTGGTGTAGTGTGTGACAGAACACACCTACACGTATTGAGGTTATGAGTTGGAGGCGTGAATGCGACTATAGGTACCCTTATGTTAGATGAGACAGAGCAGCTCATGGTGTCCTATAGGTTTGAGGAATTTAGCATTACGCTCGTCCGTAATTACTTAATGCACTTTAGTGGTAAGTCGAGAGAGACTACCTGTGGTTGCAGCATCCGTTCGAGTGGAAATGGATTGCCACGTGAGCAAACTGATCAGCTGCAATACACTATAGATATGAAATAAATGTGCTATCCTATGCTTTAAATGTTAATAGAGTGAGTCTTAAATAAGTACATACACTAGCAACATAATTGAGTAACATAATGGCAGATGTGAAACATTATTTATAGCTCAGCATAAATACGTTTCGATGAAGGAAGTACATAATTGCAGATGTGGAACTGACACAGTAGCAGAGGACCAATAAGTGGATTTAGTAGTCAACTAAACGTAGTGTGTTTTGAACACTCAGAACTGTACTAGTACCACAAATTACTCACATGTACAAAGAAGCTGAGAAGGCAACCACTAATCAAATATACTCATACTATCTCTATGAATAAGGTAATCAAAGATGAGTCCGCTAAGTAAATAAAATACAAATGTATCAGGAATGTACCGAGCATTGGTTCAGTGTTCCGGCCCAGAAACAATAAACTGAAATTAAGTAGGATTTATGATTGTATGCCTTGAGCATAAATATTCTCTAGTATGTGACCAACGGCGTTTTGAGCCATTTGTTTATCGATTTTATGACAAAAAAGTAATTGCGAGAGCAAAATTGAAAAAGTTCTGTTAACTTTGTTCCAGTAACATATTGAAAGATAAAATGTATATATCCCCATTTCATTGTGACACACCCTTAGATATTAAGTGAACAGAGTCTGAGGCACTCTTTTTGTTTGTTCTACAGGACAAACCAGATAATGCAAGCCTGGTAGCTGCGTGAAAGCGTGGAGTCACTTGGACGCAACTCACAGTGACCCCTCCCCTTTCCCCATGTAATTTAGAGTGAACGTGAAGGACGCACACCATAGCAACTTCCCCTCCTCTACCCTTGTGAATGGAAGTGTAGAACGCCAGCCAATGCGGCTACAACCACATGTGTAAAAATGAAATTGTCATGATTTGTGAAATTTTCTTTCACGTTTAGAAAAGACTGCTAAGATATAATTATCTGTTTATCTATCATGAATAACTGTGTTATTTACTTTGAATTTGTTTATGTAAAAATGTATTTAATGGATTTAAGATTTTCATAATTTTACATATTTTATGTGTTTGTCTGTCTGCTCTGCAGACAGACACGGCGCCAATCTTAAAATGTTTTGAAACATTGTTCATGGAAGCAGCAGTGGGCGAAAAGCATTTTTAAAAATATTAATTAAAATATTGATTGCAAAAGATTCTTAACCCTAAAAAATAATTTATTTTTGTTTTTTAAAAGTGATCAGTTTCGATTTCTGTGAGTTCTTCAGACCAGTTATTTCGTGATGACTGTTGGAGACGTTGGCACGGAGCAGGAACCACTGTAGGAAAGCTTGGAGATCAACTGCTTTGGCGCTCAAGACAGTTCCTACTTAAAATTTTTTAGTGGTGTCAGTCTTATCATATCCTTCTGAACGAACTGCCATATCATGTTACAAAATCAGATACTAAAATATTCCACCTTTTGGCGGTGTTCCATCGGCACATGCCAGGGTGTAGACTAATTTGTTTGGGTAGTGGGTGCTTCAGTATACTGCATTAACGCTGTCATCACCAAAGTCGAATTTGTTAGATTTCATTAGCACTATTCAATCATTCATCTAAATTTATAAAAAAAATTGTATTTAATATTTGGCACAATATATGATATGCAAAGATTGTTTGAAATGTATGATATATGTGATGTTAGAGTGTTTTGCTAGTTTATATTTGTAACTTATGTACACAAATATGTGAAATGTATAATTTGAATTGTATTGTATGTTAACGGGGGACTTAGAAACGACGGAGAGGCTGCATCCCCGCCGCAGTCGCAGTGGTCCACAACCCCACGACGACTACTGCAGTCCACTTCACCCCTCCGCCGCCCCACACCGAACCCAGGGTTATTTCGTGGTTTGGCCACCGGTGGACCCCCCAGGGAACGTCTCACACCAGACGAGTGTAACCCCTTATGTTTGCGTGGTAGAGTAATGGTGGTGTACGCATACGTGGAGAACTTGTTTGCGCAGCAGTCGCCGACATAGTGTAACTGAGGCAGAATAAGGGGAAGCAGCCCGCTTCGCCGAGGCAGATGGAAAACCGCCTAAAAACCATCCGCAGACTGGCTGGTTCACCAGACCTCGACACGGATTCGTGTTGGGGACCAGGTACTCTTCCCCGCTCGGAAAGCCGTACGTTAGACCGCACGACCAACCGGGCGGGCTAATGTATAATTTACTAAATAATATTTTGCCATAAACTAAAAGGTATCAGATAGATTGTATAATGGTAAGACAGAGATTTAGAAACCAGGTTTTAAATTGTAAGACATTTCCAGGTGCAGATGTGGACTCTGACCACAATCTATTAGTTATGAACTGTAGATTAAACTGAAGAAACTGCAAAAAGGTGGCAATTTAAGGAGATGGGACCTGGATGAACTGAAAAAACCAGAGGTTGTACAGAGTTTCAGGGAGAGCATAAGGTAACAATTGAGAGGAATTGGGGAAAGAAATACAGTACAAGAAGAATGGGTAGCTTTGAGGGATGAAGTAGTGAAGTCAGCAGAGGATCAAATGGGTAAAAAGACGAGGGCTAGTAGAAACCCTTGGGTAACACAAGAAATATTGAATTTAATTGATGAAAGGAGAAAATATAAAACTGCAGTAAATGAAGCAGGCAAAAAGGAATACAAACGTCTCAAAAATTAGATCGACAGGAAGTGCAAAATGGCTAAGCAGGGATGGCTAGAGGATAAATGTAAGGATGTAGAGGCTTATCTCACTAGGGGTAAGATAGATACTGCTTACAGGAAAATTAAAGAGACCTTTGGAGAAAAGAGAACCATTTGCATGAATATCAAGACCTCAGATGGAAACCCAGTTCTAAGCAAAGAAGGGAAAGCAGAAAGGTGGAAGGAGTATATAGAGGGTCCATACAAGGGCGATGTACTTGAGGACAATATTATGGAAATGGAAGAGGATGTAGATGAAGATGAAATGGGAGATACGATACTGCGTGAAGAGTTTGACAGAGCACTGAAAGACCTGAGTCGAAACAAGGCCCCCAGAGTAGACAACATTCCATTAGAACTACTGACGGCCTCGGGAGAGCCAGTCCTGACAAAACTCTACCACCTGGTGAGCAAGATGTATGAAACAGGCGAAATACCCTCAGACTTCAAGAAGAATATAATAATTCCAATCCCAGATGTTGACAGATGTGAAAATTACCGAACTATCAGTTTAATAAGTCACAGCTGCAAAATAATAACGCGAATTCTTTACAGACGAATGGAAAAACTGATAGAAGCAGACCTCGGGGAAGATCAGTTTGGATTCCGTAGGAATGTTGGTACACGTGAGGCAATACTGACCCTACGACTTATCTTATAAGAAAGATTAAGGAAAGGCAAACCTACGTTACGAGCATTTGTAGACTTAGAGAAAGCTTTTGACAATGTTGATTGGAATTCTCTCTTTCAAATTCTGAAGGTGGCAGGCGTAAAATACAGGGAGCGAAAGACTATTTACAATTTATACAGAAAGCAGATGGCAGTCATACGAGTCGAGAGGTATGAAAGACAAGCAGCGTTTGGGAAGGGAGTGAGACAGGATTGTAGCCTCTCCCCGATGTTATTCAATCTGTATATTGAGCAAGCAATAAAGGAAACAAAAGAAAAATTCGGAGTGGGTATTAAAATCCATGGAGAAGAAAAAAAAACTTTGAAGTTCGCCGATGACATTGTAATTCTGTCAGAGACAGCAAAGGACTTGTTATGAATGGAGAGACGTCTACAGACGTTAAAGTAATCTCTGGCGTGGCACAGGGGAGTGTTATGGGACCATTGCTTTTCACAATATATACAAATGACCTAGTAGATAGTGTCGGAAGTTCCATGCGGCTTTTCGCGGATGATGCTGTAGTATACAGAGAAGTTGCAGCATTAGAAAATTGTAGCGAAATGCAGGAAGATCTGCAGCGGATAGGCTCTTGGTGCAGGGAGTGGCAACTGACCCTTAACATAGACAAATATAATGTATTGCGGATACATAGAAAGAAGGATCGTTTATTGTATGATTATATGATAGCGGAACAAACACTGGTAGCTGTTACTTCTGTAAAATATCTGGGAGTACGCTTGCGGAACGATTTGAAGCGGAATGATCACATAAAATTAATTGTTGGTAGGCAGGTACCAGGTTGAGATTCATTGGGAGAGTCCTTAGAAAATGTAGTCCATCAACAAAGGAGGTGGCTTACAAAACACTCGTTCAACCTATACTTGAGTATTGCTCATCAGTGTGGGATCCGTACCAGATCAGGTTTACGGAGGAGATAGAGAAGATCCAAAGAAGAGCGGCGCGTTTCGTCACAGGGTTATTTGGTAACCCTGATAGCGTTACGGAGATGTTTAGCAAACTCAAGTGGCAGACTCTGCAAGAGAGGCGCTCTGCATCGCGGTGTAGCTAACTCGCCAGGTTTCGAGAGGGTGCGTTTCGAGGTATCGAGTATATTGCTTCCCCCTACTTATACCTCCCGAGGATATCACGAATGTAAAATTAGAGAGATTCGAGCGCGCACGGAGGCTTTCAGACAGTCGTTCTTCCCGCGAACCATACGCGACAGGAACAGAATCGCGAGGTAATGACAGTGGCACGTAAAGCGTCCTCCGCCACACACCGTTGGGTGGCTTGCGGAGTATAAATGTAGATGTAGATGTAGATGTATATGTAGATGCAGCAGTTGAACGCGATGGACAGTGTCTTGAAAGGAGGGTATAAGATGAACATCAATAAAAGCAAAACTAGAATACTGGAATGTAGTCGAATTAAGTCGGGTGATGCTGAGGGCATTAAATGACGAAATGAGACACTTAAAGTAGTAAAGGAGTTTTGCTATTTGGGGAGAAAAATAACTGATGATGGTCGAAGTAGAGAGGATATAAAATGTAGACTGGTAATGGCAAAGAAATCGTTTCTGAAGAAGAGAAATTTGTTAATATCGAGTATTGATTTAAGTGTCAGGAAGTCATTTCTGAAAGTATTTGTATGGAGTGTAGCCATGTATGGAAGTGAAACATGGACGGTAAATAGTTTGGACAAGAAGAGAATAGAAGCTTTCGAAATGTGGTGCTACAGAAGAATGCTGAAGATTAGAGGGGTAGATCACATAACTAATGAGGAAGTATTGAATAGGATTGGGGAGAAGCGATGTTTGTGGCACAACTTGACTAGAAGAAGGGATCGGTTGGTAGGACATGTTCTGAGGCATCAAGGGATCACCAATTTAGTACCAGAGGGCAGTGTGGAGGGTAAAAATCGTAGAGGGAGACCGACAGATGAATACACTAAGCAGATTCAGAAGGATGTAGGCTGCATTAGGTGCTGGGAGATGAAGAAGCTTGCACAGGATAAAGTAGCATGGAGAGCTGCATCAAACCAGTCTCAGGACTGAAGACCACAACAACATGGATTAAAGAAATGAAAATGTTTGTTGTGTAATTTTATATACTTGTGCAAGTTGTCATTTGTGTAACATGGTACATGCATAGGGACAATGTGTAGGATATGTGTTATGTAAAACATGAAGTGCTTTTGTACTGCACAGAAAATAGAGTGGGAAGCGTAGAAGATGGCTTTGGTTTTTAGCGCGCTACCTGAAGAGAGAGCGGGAACGAGAAGACACTGTCAGTAGACATCAGTGAAATGGCAGACAACCTTCCGTAAATAAAAAGGAAGACAGCGTTACTACGACCGAAATTGTGGCTAGAAATAGCAACAAATTGGAGGAGAAAGATTTATTTAATGGAGCCGCGCAGAGTTCACGAGATGCCAATGCAAATCAACCCAAAAGCACCGCGCAGAGCACGCATGTATCTGACGTTAGAGTAAATGAAGAGGTCGTGAGTGGACGCGAAACGGAAAATAAAATTTTACACGTCAGTGAAGAGTCATTCCGTGACAACAAGCCTGCGAAAATTGTTTCTGTCATTCACAAGCCTGACTTAAAAGAAAATGAATTTGTGCTCTTGACATAAATCCACGAAGAATACAACGTGTATGAAGTGCAAGCTGATGACGTCAGGGAAGACGAGGACGACGGTTCGGGTGAAGACGAACTAAAACTTACGGAAAATAACCTGAATGCTAATGAAGATAAGGAAGAGAACTTCTTACTATCGAAAGAATTCAAAAATGTATTAACTATGAGACTAGCAATGACATAGAATTTTCAAAGAAGTTAAGAAAAGCTTTCATGTCGGAATACGAGAGTAATACTGAAGATGCTGACTTAGGTGAAAGCGAAGATATCATTAGATCAGGTGATTCAGAATCAGAAGAAAAGTAGCTTATTGAATACCTCTGTCTTATAGAAACAGACAAGCAAGAAAATGAGAATATTTCGTGTGAAAAGTTGCCTAAACGAGATATCAAACACGAATAAGTTGTTCAAGAAGAAAGAAGAACACTAGAAGATGAGCCATATGAAGAGGGAATAATTTCAATACAGGATTAAGAAGACGTAACGGAGCCAAAGAGAAAGCAAGCACCGGACGAAATGATTAGTAACAAATTACTGAGATCGTGAAAGAATTTGTGATTAGAAAGAAGAAAGAACCACTGACACGGAATTTAAAGAAATGATTAGTAACAAATAACTGAGATCGTGAAAGAATTTGTGATTTGAAAGAAGAAAGAACCACTGACACGGAATTTAAAGAAATGAACGCCATTCCATGGGAAGATGTAATTGTGAATCAAGACTTGTTTGGGGAGCAAAAGAGCATACGGAGGTGAAAGTAACTAAACAAACCATAATTCCGATAGAGGTTTGTGGTTACAAACTTAGAGCGTTACTGGACACTGGCTCTTAAATTAGTACTTTATCTCAAACCTGCTACGACGACATAAAAGATAAACCAGGTATAGTGGTATAGTGTGTAAGAAATCAGAATTGTAGGTGCAACTGGAAGACAAAGTAAACCAATAAAGACGCAAGTTTTAATAAAATTTGTAATAAAAGGTCGTGTTTTTACACACGATTACCTGGAGATCTCAGAACTTACCACCGAAATAATTATGGGCATAGGTTGGCTGCAGAAGCAACAAGTAGTGCAAATGAAATAGCATTACGATTGAAGAAGGAACAGTAGACATAGACTCTGAAGAAAGACGAAAGCATTGAACTAAAATTTTAGTCTATGATGATAGAAATACATACGGATAATGAAGGGTTATCAGAATTATTTGAAGATTATCACATACAAAGCATCAAGTGTTTAGACCAAATGTTAGAATAATTTCGGAAAATTGTCACTGAAATACCACATTTAGATCCAACGCATAAAAATCAGTTGTTAAAGTACTGGAACAAAAGAATAGCGTGTTTTCAGATACTCTGGCAGAGTGAAAAATTTCGAATATCATTTGGAAATGTTGCCACATAAACCACTTTCGTTTAGCGGTATCCGGTACCTGCAGCGAAAAAACAGGCCATTCAAGCCGAAATTGACAAGATGCTTGAGTGGGGAGTTACACGGTGTGGTAACAGTGAATATAATAATCCATTCATTATTGCAGGTAAAAAGGATGGTGGAGTAAGAGTGGTAATTGATGCCAGAACTTCGAATAAGACAGTTAAGACAGAAATAGACCGTCCTGAATCATTAGACGAAATGCTGCAAAGATTTTACCATATTAAATATTTATCAAGCCTGGATATGACGGCCGGTTACAGGCAAATCGCTTTGGATGTTAAATCGAGAAAGTATACAGCTTTCCATTCCGTTGGAAAATGTTATCAGTACAAGGTAGTGCCGTTTGGCTGAAATACACCAGCTTCTGTGTTCATATGTGCGTTAAAACTCACAGTTTATGTAGACGATTTGTTAAAAGCTACACAACAATGGAAAGAATATTTTGAACTACTAGAACAGGTACTCATTTGCATTGCAGGATGGAGGAATTATCTTAAATCCAAGAAATGGAAACGGTGAGAAAAGAAATTAAATTTTTAGGACATATTATTACAATGGAGGGAATAGAAAAGGACCCTGAAAAACTAAAAGATACGGAAAGGTGTCCTCCTCCAAAGAATAGGAAACACTTAAAAGCTTTTTTGGATTTATACAGATTCCACAGAAAGTTCATAAAGGGGGAAACTTTTAATAGACACGCTTTAAACAACTTTTATGAAATAACAGTGCATTCATTTGGACGTCTGAATGTCAAAGACAATTTGAAGAATTGCTTACAAATAACGTTTTACTCCACCTGTACTTATCGTTACCACTCCATATGACTATGGATAGTAGCAATTATGGGGTAGGAGTAGAAATCTTTCAGTAAATAGAATCCGAAGAGGAGATTGTTCGTAAAACCATTGATGTCTCAAGCAGAACATTAACAAAATATGAACGAAACTACACTATTTCGGAAAACGAGGCATTATCCATAATATGGGGATTGAAAAAATTTCGTAACTATTTATAGGGACACAAAGTTGTAATACATACCGTCCATAAACCTCTTATATTTTTGAGGGATTGTAGACTACCGAAACAGAGGTCATCTCGTTGAGCTTTATATCAACAGTAATACGACTATAAGATACTTTATGTAAAAGGACACGAAAATCAAGCTGAAGATGCTCTCTCGAGATTACCTGAAGGCAAAGGGCAAACTAATTTGGAAAAATGACGAAGAAACATCTAAGTTGTTATATTTGAAAGCAGTAACTGGTAGTAAAAGAACAGCTACTTCTTGTAAAATTATCAGAATGTTTCGAAAAGAAGACGAAGTGTGTAAATCAGTGAAGGTCAAATTTGACAGTGATGATTGTTCACAAATGCCAAAAGTTACGAAATCTTTAAAGGTGTACTGTATATTAGAAAAGAAAGTAATAGCGAAGAATGGCAAGTTTGTTGGTCATCACAATTTGAAGTGGAACTAATTGTTTACTACCAGTTAGCATATGGACGTTGTGGAGCAAAAATGTGCCATGAGAAAACAGCAAGCGTAGTCATTATTGGGACTAACGGGTTAAAGAAGTTTAAGGAACGATCAAAGTCTTGTGATGTCTGTCAAATGGCTAAAGTGACAAACAGTACTAACAGAAGAGCTATGCAGAGCCTCAAACCCGAATATAACTTAGAGTTACCGTCTGTAGACATGTATGGACCGCTGCCAAAAACTACTGGAAATTTCATAAACGTACTAGTAATTTTAGACGTTTTTTCGAAATTTATTAAATGTTCTGAGAGTCAGAAAAGCTACAGTGAAAGCAGTATTCAATAAAATACTAGAGTACACTAATGAAACAGGAGTACCAAAAAGAATACTGTCTGGCAATGGCCCATGTTTTGCTGCTAAATTATCATTAGAAGGTATGGAAAAAGGGGAGTACAAGTAACTCGCATTTCGGCTTACTCTCCATCTAGCATTCCCGTGAAACGCTATAGCCTATGCGAGAGTTAGGAACACTATGTAGGCCTTACTGTCGCCAAATTCGTAGAACTTTGGGGAGATTTTTTCCAAAATTTGAAGTAATCATGAATTCATTACAACATAAAACCATTGGCTTCACTCCTGAAAAAATTACGCTAGGTTACAAAAGTAAAAGTTTAATAGAGGAAATATTAGAGTACCCACCCAGCAAAGAGACAGATTTGATGAGAAAAGAAGGAAATGTTAAGGGAGTTAAAAAGAAGAAAAGCAGAAGTAAGAGCAAAAAGGTATGATGAAAAACTGAAATTCACAAAATTTCTTATTGTTGGACTAGTCATTGTGGAAGGTCATGAAAAATGCATTGAGGTAAATCACGAGTATTCAAATTTAAATACATTTATTACAGTCCTTTTGAAATTCAAGGAATAACACACCAAAATGCATATTTTCTGGTGTATCCTACGTCCAGAAAACAAGTAGGAGACAGAAACATACTTAATCTAAAGAAATTTGTAGCCAGGAAAGTGTAAAAACTCCAACAACTATTACTGACGAGAAATCTGTATGTTGTATGTAAGACGGTTGCACCTATATCAAAACCTGACACGTTTCAGGTTCTGAAGTACTTATTTATATGTATACTGATGACGGAATAAATGAAACAAATGTGTCACCTAGAGGACTGTCAAGTGAAATAATGCAGCCTAAGCGGCATAGCAAAAATATAATTTTGACACCAAAGGACTGCCCAAATGTGTCAAGGAAAAAGACAGCCAAGAAAGAAAGTTATCCTGACTGTAGCTAAGTAAAGTGGGAAATGGACTTCTAATAATCTTATTAAGAAGCAGCCAAAAAGTGAAGTTCATGCCCTATTATTCAGAGAAACCAAAAGCACTCTCATAGCACCCATACTGGTTGCAGCAAGCTTCTTCAATAATGCGTAAAATTTTGTATAATTTATGTAAAAGTGTTTTCTAGGTAAAGTGTGACTTAATGATAAATGGTGTAATGAACTTTCGGTGTATAATGCCTGTATGATTCATGTAAGAGTTAGAACCCCCTTCATGATGACAATGCTTGAAAATAGAGGAACTGATTAACAAAACTTTGCTTGTATGTTTCAATTATGCTTACCTGTTAGGACACATAATTGAAACATGGGCATATATAACACAATTATATCAGTCATATAAATTTACAAAAATCTTTTACACTTAAAAATTGTCGTAATATAACTGTGATACGCAAAGACTATTTGAAAAGTATGATATATGTGTTGTTAGAGTGTTTTGATAATGTATTTTTGTAACTTATGTATAGAAGTATGTGAAATGTATAATTTACTAAATAGTATTTTGCCATAGATTAATGAAATGGAAATGTTTCTGTGTGTAATTTTATATATTTGTGCAAGTTGTCATTTGTACAAAATAAAACTGTACATGCTTAGGGACAATGCGTAGGATATATGTGTAATGTAAGAGATGGAGTGCTTTTGTACTGTACAGAAGTTACTGTGGGAGGCGCAAAAGGTGGCTTGAATTTTTGGCGCACGACCTGTAGAGCGAGCGGGAATGAGAAGACAAAGTCGGTAGGCAGCGGTGAAAGAAGTAACACTCGGATGGAGCAGGCGATACCTTGACTAGAAATTGTTCCACAATAGCCTCGGATGACGACTGCTGAATTATTACGTCTTTGGTACAAGTTGTTGCGCTAGGCAATGGACATTAAAACGACAAGCTCGTACTTAAAGAAACTGGGTAGTGCAGCCACCATAACTCTCCGCCACACCCAACACCTACAGCCAACAGGTTACGTACAGTAGAATCAGAATTTTGGAGGCGTGAACTTTTTATGAATGATTATTGTCTAAAAGCGTAGCCTGACAGGTCATCAGTTCTTGTCTACAATCGATTAGCACTTTCTACTTAATTAACAAATCCATATCTAGTATTACCTCTGTAGTCAGCTGATGCACTACCAAGAAGACATGTGAAAATGGCTATTCCTGTATTTTAAAATCGACCAATAACTGATATTTTACTGGTATGTACACTTTTTAAATGGCTCTTATTACTTTCACATCTTGTACAGGCAAGTACTCCACGCCTGTTTGTTTTTTGATCACTTCAAAGAACGCATTGGAAACAGCACTAACCTGTGCCCCAGTACTCAGAAGAACATATAATTCACGATTATACACTTCAACTGGTATTAATGTCTGTGTTCTAGTGTTTTCTTGTCTATTTTCTTCACTTTTCCACAACAAAGCCTTTTCCACACGCAGGTCCTGCCAAGAACCTGTCCTATCCTTACATCCGTTCATAAATCTGGAGGCTTTTTCCTCCTTCTTTCCTCTACGTCCTTAACTGCTTCTGCGTTAGGTCACACAACTCCATCCTCCTTCTCGTCTTCGTCGTTTTTTTAGCAGTTAGCAATTCTTCTGGAGCCTGTCGAGATTCGGTAACTTCCACTTTTTTTTCTCTATCTAACTCTATCTTTCTTCTATTAGCTTCACAAAGGTCAATACTGCGGACAGTTACTCCTGGAGGAGAGATAAATTCGTCAGCACTACTACTTTCGGCTGCATCAGTCTCTGAATCGAGCTCATTTTTACTTTCTTTCACTGTATATGACGCTAGAAACCTAGCATTTACTCTGTAATTTCTTGATCACCTTCATCTTCCTCTAACAAGTACGAATTATACATAAAATCTTCATCATCCTGTGTAGATGTTATTAGTCGTTGGACA
Organism: Schistocerca cancellata; assembly: GCF_023864275.1. NCBI lineage: Eukaryota > Metazoa > Arthropoda > Insecta > Orthoptera > Acrididae > Schistocerca > Schistocerca cancellata. The sequence goes on from NC_064626.1 coordinate 1,206,449,441, forward strand.
TTATTGACTTCAGCAGCAACACTCTCAGATTCTAGTGCGTTTAGGTCATCGGTTCGACACTATCAGATCTGTCTCATTTTCGGAATCACTAGGCTCGTAATGAACTTCCTCATATACCGAAAACAGCTCAAAATCGGAATGGGTCTCGGCACTTTAATTCTTGGATCATCGTCTTTAATCTCTCTTTTAAAAGTTACCTGCTTTGTGTGTGTCTGGCCTAATCATTGTTCATATTCGGATAATGGGATTATCTCGTCAAAATCTATTTGTGCATGCGTCTCTGTGCAATACTTTTCCTTTCTACTCGTGAGGGAGAACCTCTTCCAGGTCGCTTCCACCCGTATTTCGCTCGACTTTCCCATTTTACAACCCGTCATATATTTGACAAAGTTTCCCAAAATACGCAGCATCCTCTGAAATGTCGTCTAATTTGCAATTATTGTTACTCTTGGCAACAAAATGCCCCTCCTTCGGTAATTCCGAAACATCTTCTCTTTGATCCAAATTCTATATTTCTCCTTCTCTCTCTTTAAGCCCTTCCGTTTGAATAATGTCCACTTCAGCTACATGCGTGGCTTGTCTGGTCTGCGATGCCTCATGTCTGTACTCCAACGTTCACTTTTACCTTGTCTCTGTTCCATAACACATTTCCAACAGAGCCACGCTCGACTTACCTATTCGTATTTCCACACTTACAAGAGATCCGCTGTCGTCTTTTGTTGGGCCAATTTCACTTTTTCGCGCCCGGCAGACCCAAAATTTGCATGGACGTTAGTGTCCATCTCTATGCCCTTTAATATTACTGAAGTTACCTCTGACACTACCTCTACCGCATATTCTATTCATATTTAGCTGATGTCCATTTCTGCCACCTTTTTCAGATGTATTTTGGTTCCTGAACGATCTTTGGTTGCATGTTTCCACCCACCGACCTTCGCCTTCGACCTTCTCCAACAAATCATCGAACGTTTTGTGATTACTGCCGATATAGCGTTTTGAATCTTCAGGTAGTTTCTTCAATAACTTACACACAATTTCAGATTGTGATGGCCTATCTTTCAGATACTCTAATCATTTGAAACAGTTTTCACAGTAAACTTTCATGGTACTCCGTTCATGATTGTCTGGCATTTTCGAGACGACAAATTCTGGCCACAACTTATCTCGCTTTTCCACCGATCAGAACTCCTCTAAAAGCTTTTGCTTGAACTGGTAAACGTCATATTCGACGTACCCAGGTTCGAACCCATGTCTTTGCAGTGCTTGTCATCGCATCTTTTTGCTATCCTTCATATCCTTAGGTAACACTCGTTCGCAGTTCTTTATGAAATCTACCGGATGCCAACCTCATTGTTTCGTCTGACGACTGCATGTTTCCTCTTTGATTAATAATTCAGATTTCTGGACAGTGAAAGGGGTACTATCCGCTTCAGTTTGGAACTCGATACGTAATGATTCGATTTCATTAAGTATTTCTGTGGTTTCATCATCTACACTTTTTGCACTTTTGTAACAGCATTTTTAAGTGCCATGACGTCTACTTTCGGCTCGCCTGTAATCGTAGTCATCATTAGAGGTACCATTTCCTGATATTTGATTACTACTATCGGTTCTACACCCTCTGCTATTCTTTGCAATTCAGTATCGAGCCATTTGTTGATACCAACTACTTCGTTATGAACTTTCGTCAAGTCAGTTCTAATGGACGAAATAGAAAAACTGACTCTGCACATTGAGAATAGCTAAGTTCGCTTCTGTTTTAGCTGTTAGATTCTCGTGTAACTCAAGTTCTTGTCTCAGTTAGAGCCCTAATTTTATTTTCCAATTTTTGGATCTCCATCTAAATATGAGACAGTCATCTTATTCTCATTTTGATATCTGATTGAAGCTGAGTCGTAATACTGGATTGTATCACTCTCATATTTTGATTCATTGTCAACATGTTCTTGGACAAGTTTCGCAACATTTCAATTAATTCAGAGATAGACATCTGATAATCTGCCCCTACTGTTTGTTTCGTACCATCATACTGCTGATCATAAATTGTAGTCTCTTTTTCTACTTTCTTCAATACCGGTGTTGATTTGCTTAATAGTCACGTAATATCGATTCCACTGTCGCTAGCAGCCAGTAATGGCACCTGTTGGCCATTTGCGTCACTCTTTTCCGGCCGCATATGCACCACACTCTCCCCATCTCCCTGATAACAATGTCCTCCTTCATCTTGATTCTCACCGTTTCCAGAATGCCGTTAGTACTAGCCACATTTATTAAATCTTTTTCTTGTCGCACAACAACTCTTAAGGCAATCTAAAAGACACTGTCGAACTGTCAAAAACTGTCCTTGCTGCGCTACCTTGCTGTCATGTACTTTCATCACCAAATTCTGGTGTTTCGGTTCTCACACACAGAACTGAAGTTACTTTTCACGAGAAAAGACTTAAAATTCCTGTCACTGTCACAACGTGTAGCTGAACCCGCCTATTCCACGTCTGACCGATTCGACTCTTTATTTTAAACGTTCGAATCGCATGTAAGCGAACCGTTTTTAACGTTATATAGCAGGGAAAGGAATGCTTTTTAATACGAACGCAATAGTATTTAACCATGTTACCCTCAAATGGAAGTAATAATGGGCAGAACAATTTCTGTATCTCTCCAGAAGTGAAAACAAGGCGTTGGCCGCGCCACAGAAAGTGAATTCGGTTAGCGGTGGGGTTTACTACACCCCCCACATGTACCACTACCTGCCAGGACTACCTCAAAAATAAATAAATAAATAAAATAAATAAGAAAAATCGTCCCTCCTGTGCAGTCTGCATACCGCTTCTCAGAAAAATGCCACTTTAAGTTCGCCCAGTACAGCACTTTCATTAAAATTGCAAAGCATTACACTGTTATTATTAACATTAACAATTTTGACGCTTGTTACCTAACATAATTGCTATTATTATCAAGGCATGGATAATGGCGTTCGATTTTCTGGATTGGTACACAACGCATGTTATTACGCGCACAACACTATATATGGTCTATCTGGATTTGGTTTTATCCGCACCCCTGTAGAAACAGCTTACAACTATGTACTCTTATCTTACGACAGATCCACTGAAATAAAACTATATCTAGAAAGATTGTTTTGGTCGCCATCTCTAAAGGAGACATTTTAATACTTTATTTCAGTTTATATTTACACTCCTGGAAATGGAAAAAAGAACACATTGACACCGGTGTGTCAGACCCACCATACTTGCTCCGGACACTGCGAGAGGGCTGTGCAAGCAATGATCACACGCACGGCACAGCGGACACACCAGGAACCGCGGTGTTGGCCGTCGAATGGCGCTAGCTGCGGAGCATTTGTGCACTGCCGCCGTCAGTGTCAGCCAGTTTGCCGTGGCATACGGAGCTCCATCGCAGTCTTTAACACTGGTAGCATGCCGCGACAGCGTGGACGTGAACCGTATGTGCAGTTGACGGACTTTGAGCGAGGGCGTATAGTGGGCATGCGGGAGGCCGGGTGGACGTACCGTCGAATTGCTCAACACGTGGGGCGTGAGGTCTCCACAGTACATCGATGTTGTCGCCAGTGGTCGGCGGAAGGTGCACGTGCCCGGACCGCAGCGACGCACGGATGCACGCCAAGACCGCAGGATCCTACGCAGTGCCGTAGGGGACCGCACCGCCACTTCCCAGCAAATTAGGGACACTGTTGCTCCTGGGGTATCGGCGAGGACCATTCGCAACCGTCTCCATGAAGCTGGGCTACGGTCCCGCACACCGTTAGGCCGTCTTCCGCTCACGCCCCAACATCGTGCAGCCCGCCTCCAGTGGTGTCGCGACAGGCGTGAATGGAGGGACGAATGGAGACGTGTCGTCTTCAGCGATGAGAGTCGCTTCTGCCTTGGTGCCAATGATGGTCGTATGCGTGTTTGGCGCCGTGCAGGTGAGCGCCACAATCAGGACTGCATACGACCGAGGCACACAGGGCCAACACCCGGCATCATGGTGTGGGGAGCGATCTCCTACACTGGCCGTACACCACTGGTGATCGTCGAAGGGACACTGAATAGTGCACGGTACATCCAAACCGTCATCGAACCCATCGTTCTACCATTCCTAGACCGGCAAGGGAACTTGCTGTTCCAACAGGACAATGCACGTCCGCATGTATCCCGTGCCACCCAACGTGCTCTAGAAGGTGTAAGTCAACTACCCTGGCCAGCAAAATCTCCGGATCTGTCCCCCATTGAGCATGTTTGGGACTGGATGAAGCGTCGTCTCACGCGGTCTGCACGTCCAGCACGAACGCTGGTCCAACTGAGGCGCCAGGTGGAAATGGCATGGCAAGCCGTTCCACAGGACTACATCCAGCATCTCTACGATCGTCTCCATGGGAGAATAGCAGCCTGCATTGCTGCGAAAGGTGGATATACACTGTACTAGTGCCGACATTGTGCATGCTCTGTTGCCTGTGTCTATGTGCCTGTGGTTCTGTCAGTGTGATCATGTGATGTATCTGACCCCAGGAATGTGTCAATAAAGTTTCCCCTTCCTGGGACAATGAATTCACGGTGTTCTTATTTCAATTTCCAGGAGTGTATTTAAATGTGCCAGAAGTAAATTTACTTTAATGACGTTTGTGGCAAAAATATTTTCTTGGAAAGATGGAGGCAGACTGTGATATTCTTAGGTGGTTTACTAATTCGAATGCCAACTCTGGTCCACTGCGGGCCCTGGGAGCCGTCCGCGAGGCATGCATATACACAGACATACAGAAGACAGAGCAAACGCTTTCCAAATGTGTAGGTGACTGGATACAGTCGAGTACCGTGCTGTAGTACGCCTCCTGATCAGTGCATTTGGGCTAGGTGCTGGGAGCTGTGCTACATTTACAAGCAATTTTAGAACACGGGACGAGAGGCTATGTCATGATCGCATGGATAGATCTGACATAAAATCGATAGAATTGCGGAAAATGACGAGGGAATAGGTGCACATTGACTGAATATACATCGAATTGCGGGGAAATTGAGGAAGTACTTGTGTACCTTCTGGTTCGCGCCGAACAATTTGTACATGGGAACAAGTATGCGGCAGCAAGAGGACTCCGACAAAACGTGTAAGTAGGCTGTTTAGGTTTTTGTGTTGGTAACACCACGTAGCGCTCTGTATGAAAATCACTGACTGTGCTGTGAGCAGTCTGTGGCTGGTTGGCATTGTTGAAATATTCGCTATTGTAGTGTTGGGCAGTTGGATGTGAACAGCGCATAGTGCTGCGCAGTTGGAGGTGAACCGCGAGCAGTGGTGGATGTGGGGAGTGAGATGGCGGAGTTTTGAGAGCGGATGATCTGGACGTGTGTCCATCGGAGCGAGTAAATTTGTAAGACTGGATCTCATGAACTGATATATATAATGACTTTTGAACACTATTAAGGTAAATACATTGTTTGTTCTCTATCAAAATCTTTCATTTGCTAACTATGCCTATCAGTAGTTAGTACATTCAGTAGTTAGAATCTTTTATTTAGCTGGCAGTATTGGCGCTCGCTGTATTACAGTAGTTTGAGTGACGAAGATTTTTGTGAGGTAATTGATTCATAAAAGGTATAGGTTATTGTTAGTCAAGGCCATTCTTTTGTAGGGGCAGTCAATTTTTCTCCGTCGAGGGAACATTATTCTGTATGTCTATTGAGGTACCAGTAATACACGCGAGTTGACTACTGTATTTGATGCTTTTCAGGAAGGCAGAGAACCATCTGCCTCTAAACTTACATGCATCTGCGTTAAAGGATAACAGAGAGTGGACGGGGTGATCGATTTAGATGGAGCTGTAATGAGGTACGATTTAATGGTTGACTGTTGATGCACTCTAGAGAAGGAGAAGTTGCTGCAGGTCAATTTTTCCACAGTTCTGTCAGGATGCATCAGTCGCGTGATATAGCCTGCGTTCTACTCATATACAACCACGTGTTCTGTATGTGGTTTAAAGCACTGTCTACTTGCGATCGTTAACGGTAAACCTATCGGTCATCAGAAGACTTCCATCTCACGTGTGATGAGACGTGACACATTCCTCTAAACGAACTTTGATTTATGCGATGTACTCCATCCCCCCTGTCGCATCTTGGGTATAAAATATAGACTTCAGCGTCATAACTAAGTTAGCGATAGGTACATGTGAGGCACTGCAATCCCCGTGTACACATTTTCCTGACAGGTGTGCTATTTACAGAGTTAGTGACGGAATGACTGGTAATTTTCACAAGTCGGGCGCTGCTGCTATGTGTTTATCTGTTTCCTTGTATTCGCCGTTACTAACGATCATTTTACATAGCGTTGATGCAGGCATAGTTTAATTTCCGAACCGTGATCGGATGTGAACAGTGGGCGCTATACATCGCCAGAAAGCTATATTGTACCCGTATCACACAGAGCCAATGTTTTAAGGAAGTAGTTTTTCCGTTTTATGGTTCGATAACATAGTTCATCTTAGAGAAACCGGGAAGAAGGATGTATGTCCTGCGCTTCAGATATATTTCTTACATTGGAATATTAACAGCCCTACATTCCATACGACTGATAGGTTGGAAACGCAGGCGGTCTAACATTATAGCCCGTTTTAAGTGCAGAACGTTGTAGCCCTAGGAGTGTGTGTGTTTATGTTCTCTCTTACCAATACCTTCCAGGTACCGATCCTAGGCTCTAGAACAATACTTTAGAGTATGCTCTGTGACTCTCATACGCAGAGAGATAGATCGCAAATGAAGCACTGTGCTCGAGGTGTTAGATATATGTAGAGCTCTGTCTGGTATAATTTGATGATTTATGTGTTCGGGAATTAACACTGAATGGACATACTACGCAGTCATCTATCTACAGTCGCAATGATACTCGCGAAGTAGAGAAGGGGTACTTTACCTATGATACTGAAATTGGGGAAACACGCTGTCACATCATTGGCCTGTGTTGAAATTACTGTAAAATTTCTAAAATTGTTCGCGCTATCAACTGTGATGCTTATTATTACAATTATTACAGTACATCGGCGGTGTCTTCTCCATCCCATCCGAGCATTGGCGCGCTGTTGGTTACCACATAATGATTGACTACAGCGCTTGTTTGAGTTAGGGAATGAGTTTTGTGGATGGGTGACACCTTCTGGAGGTTGCTAGCACTGAAACAGTGATGGCGTACATAAGTGCAATATGAGGAGTCAGTCGACAGGGAACTGAGAGCGATCATCTATTCCGTCACTGTGGCAGATTTATTTAAATGTAGAGGTCGTCAATCACTTGCGGACATCAGTTTGGAAACACTCCACAACGCACCCAAACTCTTCTAGTTTCTTTATGTTGTAACTGTCTTTTATTTAAAATCATCCACCGTGTGTCGTGTGTCATGGTAGCCGCAGTAACAAAATTATTTACACCGTGTGATGTCTAGTTTTCTGCGAGAGGCCGTCGATCAGAGCGTCTTAATGTCAGTTAATGTCAGTTTAGGACCTGACACACACCTCAAAGTCGTGGCAGAAAAAGAAAATGTATGGCATTGTACAGAGCGTGTTAGAAAACAATGTTTCAAACACCAACACAGGATCACAGGGAGCGAAATACAGTATAGTCTGTGGAATACAATCATCATCCTACAGTATGGGTGATGAAAACTTAAACTGGTCTGTGCAGTTGATCAATAGCAGTATATTTAATAGGATCGTCACATGTGCTCCATGTCCGCACGCATGTGGTATTTGCTTTCAATATATGGGAAGAGAGAGATGCGTTAAAAATCTTATCTTGTTCTCTAACGGATGAAGGTAGTTGAGCTTTTATAGTACATACTTTTTCTGTGGAGGATGGACTAGAATAACAAAGCCAGGATGTTAGTGTGGTAGACGTGAATGGACCCTGAGGGACGCGGATCTGTAGTACCTGCTTGTAGTTTGGAGAAGCACCACAATGCAGTAGAAAAATCCACATCCAGCTCCCGTACTGTCTTTTATACTACCTCTTGTTGCAGGATCAGGCTTCATTTCCGTAAAATGATCCAAACACTGTTCTGTTACAGTAACTCAGCTTCGCCTGTTTCTACACGGGTTGGCGAAGGTGGTAGATGTAGCTTTCTCTGACTTCTACTCAGTTCCGACTTAGAATGGAACAATCACATTCGCAAAGCTGTAGGGGCGGTAGCACAGAGCCTGAAGGGTAGTTGCAAGATACATAGGGGCTACCTAAAACCACGTTGGAATTTTATTGTAGAGAATGTTTCGAGAAAGGTGGCTCGTTTTCGAGATATGTGAGTGCCAGGATATGATATGGCATCGACACAGAATGCATTGCAAATACTGGAGAAATATCTAGTGGCGGTGGCCTGATGGGGTTGCACGTATTTGTTTCACACCACGCTCCTTAGGCAAATCACTTTCAAAATTCAGCGATCTTATCACGAGGTTGCATCATGGGCTATGTGTAACCGTGCTGCTTGTGTGATGATATACTCTTCGGCGATCACCGTCTCGGTATTTGGCTGGATAGAAATACCACGTCATTCGTAGCTAATGCCATACATGGATTTATAAAGCCGGTATAGCTTTTAACATGGATACTTGTGTGCACCTGTAGAACCAAGACCGCTTGTGACAGTAACATACAGTAGTTGTTACAGGCGCCGGCGAATGGATATGTATGTATACACGTGGTGATTCCGTGATGATGTTACAAACTTTCATGGATGATGGGCAAAAATAAATGTATCAATTTGAGGTAAGGGGCCCTAGTCCGGAAACGGAACAGTCGAAAGTTATAAGCGAAATCCGTTTTGATACCTCTGACAATGGAATACATGTACCGGTACTGTTTTTGCTGAGATTGTAGGATAGGCAACATTCAGAGGCGGTCAAGTATACATGTGCCTTAAACCGCACACCTTAAGGGCTATGAGCACATGTTCATCTTCGCTGTAGCGAAAGACATCTCCTGTACTGAAAAAGTGACCATAGCTCTTAAGGTATGTGTTTTAGAGTCCATGTTTGCTAGTCGTTTTTTTCTTGTTTTGGTCCATGCCACCACCTGTGAAAGCTGCCTACCCTACGATCTTAGCAACAATAGTATAGTATAACACTACCGTCTGCTCCTGCCATACCATAACCTTAAAGTTGGAGGCAGGTCGTGAAATAAAACTATCTTGTTAAAGCAATTATGCTATAAAGCAACAGAACAGTGTTACCCTCTGAGAGGAATTTTGTTATGTTGACCGTGTTGTACCTAACGGGGGTGGCTTATCGGAAGTGAAAGTCAGAATTACGTAAATATTCAAACAGTAAAAAACAATAATTTACTTATCCACACAGTTCCAAGAATAAAGAAACGGTTGCCAGCCTAATTAGGCATGAGAATGATTAACATGCTAGTTTAAGAAAGTAGTTATGAGTAACTTTAACGGACAAACACAATCTATATTTTGCCACACGCGAGTGCAATGAACTCTGACACCTGCATATGTTAACGTTAAATTTGGAGTTGACAGCTAGATCAGAACAAACTATTTGCATAAATATAACATATACTGATACACACTACTATCTTCAGGACTTAGTCAAATTAAATGGTCTTCATAACATTACTATTAATATTCACTGTAGAATCATAAATTGGACATAGGTTCAGTATTACTTTTCAAACATTTTCCTAGCTGACATAAAATTGTAAATGTAATTCACTGCAAAATTATGAACTGGTCACTGTTTAAGTCTCTCTAAGCTAAATATTTTTCTGTTTAGAATGAAAGTTAAATGGAATTCACTAACAGGTTACTGCTCACTGTCTTTTGAATAAAGAAATTATTGTTTTCATAGATAGTGGTCTTTCTATTAATTGTTATTTATTATGAGCATAAAGGGTAACCTGTGGATCCTATTACACTATTAATATGCACTTTCAATACACAAAATAAACAAGTGCTTAGCAAGCATGATTATATAACTTTCCACAATTGAAGTATTCAACTTTTACTACAGTGAGACACAAAATTGACACATTTGTAAGATACTGAACTCACCTTTTTCGATATACAACAGGCAGCAATGTGATCATTTATTAAGCAAAACTTTATAAACCTCAGGTTTAAGAGGTTTTAATTTTGAAGTCGGCAACAACATATTAATAAGCAGTTTTAATAGGAAAATTATTTTCAGCAAGCATCATTTACTTGAACTCACTCTCTTGCCACTTTAACTTTCTTTTTAGTATGTTCAAGAGGCATTAATTAGTAAAACACTGGGCTTTAATGTTCTTTCAGTAAGGACACTCAGTAATCACTTTGGTTCAAACGGAGAGGAACTTGAGAGGTGTTGTGATAAGGAAAACAATCGAGGTAGGTACATAAATTCAGTTATAAATTACCTTATATTTGAGCACACTAACACATCCAATAAGCTGATCCTTCACTGTACATTACTATAGTGTTCCATTTCAGTGACTGCACAATGTGGTGGCAGTCGCACAGGACACAGAGAATCCTGGAGAGTACGGACAGGACACAGGAACTGCTGGACGTGACGACGAGACGAACGGATGGTCATGGCAGAGAGGGTATCGGAGGGGTATCTGTTGAGAGGCCAGACAAACGTGTGGTTCCTGAAGAGGGGCAGCAGCGTTTTCAGTAGTTGCAGGGGCAACAGTCTGGATGATGGACTGATCTGGCCTTGTAACATTAACCAAAACAGCCTTGCTGTGCTGGTACTGCGAATGGCTGAAAGCAAGGGGAAACTACGGCCGTAATTTTTCCCGAGGGCATGCAGCTATACTGTATGATTAAATGATGATGGCGTCCTCTTGGATAAAATATTCCGGAGGTAAAATAGCCCCCCATTCGGATCTCCGAGCGGGGACTACTCAAGAGGACGTCGTTATCAGGAGAAAGAAAACTGGCGTCCTACGGATCGGAGCGTGGAATGTCAGATCCCTTAATCGGGCAGGTAGGTTAGAAAATTTAAAAATGGAAATGGATAGGTTAAAGTTAGATATAGTGGGAATTAGTGACGTTCGGTGGCAGCAGGAGCAAGACTTCTGGTCAGGTGAATACAGGTTATAAATACAAAATAAATAGGGGTAATGCAGGAGTAGGTTTAATAATGAATAAAAAAAAAAGGAGTGCGGGTAAGCTACTACAAACAGCATAGTGAACGCATTATTGTGGCCAAGATAGACACGAAGCCCACGCCTACTGCAGTGTACAAGTTTATATGCCAACTAGCTCTGCAGATGACGAAGAAATTGAAGAAATGTATGATGAAATAAAAGAAATTATTCAGATAGTGAAGGGAGGCGAAAATTTAATAGTCATGGGTGACAGGAATTCGGTAGTAGGAAAAGGGAGAGATGGAAAAGTAGTAGGTGAATACGGATTGGGGCTAAGAAATGAAAGAGGAAGCCGATTGATAGAATTTTGCACAGAGCACTACTTCATCATAGCTAACACTTGGTTCAAGAATCATAAAAGAAGGTTGTATACATGGAAGAAGCCTGGAGATACTGACAGGTTTCAGATAGATTACTTAATGGTAAGACAGAGATTTAGGAACCAGGTTTTAAATTGTAAGACATTTCCAGGGGCAGATGTGGACTCTGACCGCAATCTATTGGTTATGAACTGTAGATTAAACTGTAGATACTGCAAAAAGGTGGCAATTTAAGGAAATGGGACCTGGATGAACTGAAAAAACCAGAGGTTGTACAGAGTTTCAGGGAGAGCATAAGGGAACAATTGACAGGAATGGGGGAAAGAAATACAGTAGAAGAAGAGTAGGTAGCTTTGAGGGATGAAGTAGTGAAGGCAGCAGAGGATCAAATGGGCAAAAAGACGAGGGCTAGTAGAAAACCTTGGGTAACAGAAGAAATATTGAATTTAATTGATGAAAGGAGAAAATATAAAAATGCAGTAAATGAAGCAGGCAAAAAGGAATACAAACATCTCAAAAATGAGATCGACAGGAAGTGCAAAATGGCTAAGCAGGGATGGCTAGAGGATAAATGTAAGGATGTAGAGGCTTATCTCACTAGGGTAAGATAGATACTGCTTACAGGAAAATTAAAGAGACCTTTGGAGAAAAGAGAACCATTTGCATGAATATCAAGAGCTCAGATGGAAACCCAGTTCTAAGCAAAGAAGGGAAAGCAGAAAGGTGGAAGGAGTATATAGAGGGTCTATACAAGGGTGAAGTACTTGAGGACAATATTATGGAAATGGAAGAGGATGTAGATGAAGATGAAATAGGTGATATGATACTGCGTGAAGAGTTTGACAGAGCACTGAAAGACCTGAATCGAAACAAGGCCGCGGGAGTAGACAACATTCCATTAGAACTACTGACGGCCTTGGGAGAGCCAGTCCTGACAAAACTCTACCATCTGGTGAGCAAGATGTATGAGACAGGCGAAATGCCCTCAGACGTCAAGAAGAATATAATAATTCCGATCCCAAAGAAAGCAACTGCTGACAGATGTGAAAATTACCGAACACTCAGTCTAATAAGTCACGGAAGTAAAATACTAACTTTTATTCTCTACAGACGAATGGAAAAACTGGTAGAAGCTGACCTCGGGGAAGATCAGTTTGGATTCCGTAGAAATGTTGGAACACGTGAGGCAATACTGACCTTGCGACTTATCTTAGAAGCTAGATTAAGGAAAGGCAAATCTACGTTCCTAGCATTTGTAGACTTAGAAAAAGCTTTTGACAAATTCTGAAACCAGATGGCAGTTATAAGAGTCGAGGGGCACGAAAGGGAAGCAGTGGTTGGGAAGGGAGTGAGACAGGGTTGTAGCCTATCTCCGATGTTATTCAATCTGTATATGGAGCAAGCAGTGAAGGAAACGAAAGAAAGATTCGGAGTAGGTATTAAAATCAATGGAGAAGAAATAAAAACTTTGAGGTTCGCCGATGACATTGTAATTCTGTCAGAGACAGCAAAGGACTTGGAAGAACAGTTGAACGGAATGGATGGTGTCTTGAAGGGAGGATATAAGATGAACATCAACAAAAGCAAAACGACGATAATGGAATGTAGTCGAATTAAGTCGGGTGATGCTGAGGGAATTAGATTAGGAAGTGAGACACTTAAAGTAGTAAAGGAGTTTTGCTATTTGGGGAGCAAAATAACTGATGACGGCTGAAGTAGAGAAAATATAAAATGTAGACTGACAATTGCAAGGAAAGCGTTTCTGAAGAAGAGAAATTTGTTAACATCGAGTATTGATTTAGGTGTCAGGAAGTCGTTTCTGAAAGTATTTGTTTGGAGCGTAGCCATGTATGGGAGTGAAACATGGACGATAACTAGTCTGGACAAGAAGAGAATAGGAGCTTTCGAAATGTGGTGCTACAGAAGAATGCTGAAGATTAGATGGGTAGATCATATAACTAATGAGGAGGTATTGAATAGGATTGGGGAGAAGAGAAGTTTGTGGCACAACTTAACTAGAAGAAGGGATCGGTTGGTAGGACACGTTCTGGATTGCCAGTAAACGGCGTCGCATTGTGTTCAGCAACGAATGGCGGTGCTGCACCACCTCGGATGACCATCGACAGTGAGTATGCCGGACATATGGGAAGAGGTCCCATTGTTTCATTGTTCTGGAGGGGCAAAGTGGCGATACGTCTGGCGTCGTGGTATGACTTCACTGAGGGAACTCTGAGGGAACTCTGCGTCTTCATGTGCTATCTCGTGAGACAGTTTCGTAATTCCAGGTTTCAGACAAAAGAATGCTCATCCGCGCACGGCACATGTCTCTGTGAACTGTCTGAGAAATCCTGAGGTACTCGCATGGCGAGCCAGGTCTCCATATCTGTCTCTGGTACAACACGGATGGAACCAGCTCGGATATCAACTCCGTCCCAAAGCAAGTAAGCGGGATAACAGTTGGGGACCAACTTACCTGCGGAGAGGCAGTGATGGGATGGCGAGGCGCGGCGACTCGAGCGCACCGAGAATTCCTCGAGCCTCTAGTTCTCAAGCAATTCTCCAGAAGCTCACGAGAAACGGCTCGGCGGCGCGGTCCGCTGCGCGCCAGTTGGCTGCGACAACATACGCCGCGCCGCTGTTGTTTTAATGAATTGAATGCCGCCGCTCGACAAACACGCTCGCTGCTCGCTGTGCTCATAACTAGTATGTCTCGGGTTTCATTCGAGTAAAATTCTTATGCAAATCAATATGGACACTCGAAAACGAACATCATGGTGCTGGCAACACTTTACGAAGGATGGAGATGACGTTACTTGCAACATTGGTCGTAAAAATCTCCGTAATGTATCAAAAAATACAACGGGCGTGATTAGACATTTTAAACTGCACAATTTATCGAGCAATAAAACAGCGACGACCGTGGATACAGAGGCTCATTCTTCCAATAGTGTGAGGCACAAAATATCCAGGTAGGTGTGGTACAAAAGGTGAATTCCGTGCAAAAGTTCGGATAGTGTCCGAAGCGGTCCGCCACGCTTATAAAACGTTGATTTTTTAATCGTACTCCGATAACATACAACATACCCATAAATAAAACCTAAACTATCCTAGCTTTTGCACGATACGATATGTAATTTTATTGGACTAGTTGTCGAGCATGACGTATCCCCTTGCAGGAGCACTGATCTAAATCTTACGTTTCTCTTCACAGAGGGAGGAGGAGGAGGAGGAAATTAGTGTTTAACGTCCCGTCGACAACGAGGTCATTAGAGACGGAGCACAATCTCGGATTAGGGAAGGATGGGGAAGGAAATCGGCCGTGCCCTTTTAAAGGAACCATCCCGGCATTTGCCTGAAGTGATATAGGAAAATCACGGAAAACCTAAATCAGGATGGCCGGACGTGGGATTGAACCGTCGTCCTCCCGAATGCGAGTCCAGTGTGCTAACCACTGCGCCACCTCACTCGGTTTCACAGAGGGAAGTAAACGCCAACAACAGCTAGATGAAGCACTATTGGCCATGATAACAGACGATTTTCAACCGCTTTCAATCGTCGAGGACACTGTTTTCGACGTTTTGTTTCACTGTTGGACCCACAATACTCGATACCAAATCGAAAAAAGTTGCGCCTCATGACTGAGGTCGATTACCATAAACAGAAAGAGGCTGTAAACTTGGCCGTGGAAGACTCTACTTGTGTTTCTTTAACGACCAATATTTGGACCTCACTCAATAGTGAGGCATATATTGCTGTAACTGGTCATTTCATTAACACTAATTGGTGCCTGGAAGCTTTAGCTCTCGAGACATTCCGTTTCCCGGAAAAGCATACAGCGCTAAATATTAGTGAGGCGTTAGATAACGTGATTTCAAAATGGAACATTAAAAACAAAGTTGTAAGCATCACAAATGACAACGCCAGCAACATGACGGCAGCCGTACAACTTATTCACAGTGGCAACATAGATAGGCAACATGTGCCTTGTTTAGCAGACACCATCAATTTAGTTGTGAAACGTTCTTTGAACAGCAACAGTGAGCTCTGCATAATGCGGGAAAAGGCCAGAAAAATTGTTAGCTATTTTAAAACAAGTTGCAATGCTAATGAAAAACTCCTTGAGAACCAGGATCTAATGAAAAAACCTGTTCATAAATTGATTCAGGAAACCGAAACCCGATGGAACAGTACGTTTTATATGCTACAACGTCTAGTGGAGCAAAAGGAATGCATTGCAGCCTGTTTATCATCTTTGTATTCAGGTGTAGAGAACCTCACAACTGGCGAGTGGCCAATTTTGAGCGAATGTTTATGTGTACTGGAGCCATTTGAAGTGGTAACAAGTGAAATCTCAACTGAAAACTATACCCCTCTTTCGAAAGCTATTCCAATAATCAGACAGCTAATCCTAACCGTATGCAATGGGAAGTGGGCTACCAGGACAGCGAAAGAGCTACAGCAACATCTGCACAACTCACTAATAGCCCGGCTAGGATTAACAGAAACAAATAAAGTACATGCCGTTGCCACAGTTCTCGACCCAAGATTCAAAACGTTACCATTTACGAATCCCATTCGTTCAAAACATGCCGTTGCAAGCCTAATTGCAGAGTGGACAAACGTGGTAGAAACCGTACGATCTAGTCATTCGGCTGCTAACGACACTAGCCACGAGTACCATTTCGTACAAAACACCAGTAGTTCCTTATGGGCTTCTTTCGATGAAGAGGTTTCCAATAAAAATCTAATGAAAAGCGGTTGTGATAGCATAGACCGGGAGGTACAACGATATTTGGAAGAACCGTACCTACAACGCACGGATAATCATTTACACTACTGGAAAAAAATGAAAACAGTTACCCAGGTCTAGCTGTCGTGGCAAAAAAAAAAAAAAAAAAAAAAAAAGAACCACACATCCAATAACTGCAACTTCTGTTCCCAGTGAAAGAATATTTTCGAAAACAGGACTACTTATAAACAAACAAAGAAGCAGACTAAAAGGCCAATTGGTTAATTAAATCATATTTCTAAACAAAAATCGACGGCAGTGCAGCAATGGGATGAAAAAATGCCTTCTGCTGAACAACTTTTGTTTCCTTTCTTTCTTCAGTAAGTAAACGCATGTACGCTGTTTCTGTATATAAAAGGCTATAGCACTTCTCTTCTACGTTTAAGCATGCATGCATAAATGCAGAATGCACAAGGTAATTTATTTTGTAAGAATAAAACTTCTGTTTCATGCGAATTATGTTATTTGTTTTAAACAACAATTCTATGATTTTTGTCTTATGAGACATATACTAATACTTCAGAACACATTAATAACGGTAGTACAGTTGATATTAATCATAGAATTTCGCCGCGGGGGATTAGACCAGCGGTCTGAGGCGCTGCAGTCATGGACTGTGCGGCTGGTCCCAGCGGAGGTTCGAGTCCTCCCTCGGGCATGGGTGTGTGTGTTTGTCCTTAGGATAATTTAGGTTAAGTAGTGTGTATGCTTAGGGCCTGATGACCTTAGCAGTTAAGTCCCATAAGACTTCACACACATTTGAATCATAGAATTTCGAAGTTTTCCGTGAACGTACGTACAACGAGTACGACCGCTGCGGCTCAGTGCTTCGTGTACTGAAGGTTTGCGCAATTTCTCAGAGAGCGCAGCACTGTCAACTTCTCGAGTGTACCCGAGACATTCTCGAGAAACTGCCTTCGCGTCGCGCGTTTCTCGAGCGCGATCATAGCCCATCCCTAAGGAGATGATACAACAGCTTCATTGTATCCTTCCCAACCGATTCAGAGGATACATCCAGCCCAGATGAGGTGCAACGTAATAATGACAAGTGGGCTCATACTGCCAGGTATTTTGTAAATTTGTTTCGATATTGTAATGACTGAAGTAACATCCTATACCCTCTCAACCCGTGAAGTTTCATTTCGTTTCCTCCTCCCATTCTGGATGCTTCGCTTTTTTTTTTTTTTTTTGTGTCAGGCACTATACATATGTAGTGGCAGTAATCATATGCCGTAATATTTGCTGTGCAGTACTTTGATTTGGGCAAATAAATAATTAATCACTTATAGTCATTTACTTTCATCACAGTTAATACCAAATAGCTACATTCTAAAGATAATACAGTGCTCATTGGGAGTAAGTTCGATAAGTTCGTTTGAGGTCAGTTATTTGCAGCTTCCCAATCGAATCTTAACACAGCACCGCGGCTCGACTTGTTTATCGTGGCTCTTGACAGGGTGCAGGTACTCCTGTCTAGGCAACGCTGTATAGATGCGGCTTATTGAATCATACGTCTGCCGAAAATTATCGCCCGCATTTGTAGCAACTCATTCCGGGATTAGAGCCTATCTCAAACTGATGGGCTGCTAATTCAATAATTTACATCGGAAGGGTGTGGACTGTGCAACTGTGCACGCTCTCAGCCCGTCATCCGTTGTAATTCGGACCAGAATGCGAATTTATGGTCGACAAACGACGTGTTACCGAACTGTGCAGCAAAATATTTTTATTACCATTCGTTGTGAATAGTATTGTTTTATTCGTAATAAAACTGGCAATATTCTCTGGGACTGTCCAGTGTTAAATGAAAATTTATTTCACTTCGTATTACGCTTCCAGCGCTGTTTTTATTCAAACTGATGTGTCATTTGTTAGACTGGAAACAGAGCTTGATGCACTAATTTCAACTGCCGCAAAAATACCGGCGCAATCCAGCCGCTGTCCGATTTTGAAAGAATCTTTTGCAAAAGAACCAGAAGAAGTTGTCATGTAATCGTGTTGATCAGAGTTCCACTTCCCATTTTGACTGTTTCAAAAACATCGTCATTTACAAGATGTCCCAAAATATAATTCAGAAGGCAGTGAAAAAGTTAGCGATTCTTCTGTTTGCCGGCCGGGATGGCCGAGCGGTTCTAGGCGCTACAGTCTGGAAACGCGCGACCGCTACGGTCGCAGGTTCGAATCCTGCCTCGGGCATGGATGCGTGTGATGTCCTTAGGTTAGTTAGGTTTAAGTAGTTCTAAGTTCTAGGGGACTGATGACCTTAGAAGTTAAGTCCCATAGTGCTCAGAGCTATTTGAACCATTTGATTCTGCTGTTTCTTACATGATTCGACATAAACAAGGCGTTATCGTTTGAAAACAGGATGAGCGTGCTAAAACGTTACTGAAAATAAGAGAATCTTGCTGAGGTTAGACGACGTTGGAGAGCTGAATTTGAAACACAACCGTCTTCACGGTGAACTATTACAAGAATATCAGAAAAGTCTGAAGTTGACAGAACGGTGCATGACGTGAAGAATGGACAAAGCGGGAGTAAGAGACATTGAATTTCTTTGCCACTTTGCTTCTCGGTTGACATTATTCTGCGGATTGGTTTGGTCCTGGATTTTGGTAGCAAAACCAAATTTCGTCCTTCAGAGAACATTGCCCTTTGTTCTTGCCGTGATTTTATCAACGTCAATTCTCTTAAGTTGTTTCATTCAGAGTTTAATGTGAGTCGTCTGGGGGAGGTTGAGGCTAGGCAGCTACTGAACATTTAGGGAATTATCCTGACTGATCCTCACTAATCAGTTGGGGCTAACGAACAAAATCCAGTTCAAGTTTCGTTTAACTGATGATGTTCCTGTGTGACAAGTTCCATAACGGTTGTCCTCCCCCCCTCACCCCCCCCCCCCTCCCGAAGATGAGGATACTGTGAGAAAAGGTCAACCACATGCGTAGGGAGGGGGTCTTAGGCAGTCCAAATAATTCCCCCCATATTTCTGGTCCCTAAGGGATAAGGCTTGTTGATTACAGAGCACTTAATCAAAAGGTCGCTCTCGAATCTGTGCCGCTTCCTGACTTGCATAATTGTTTTATTTGGTTTCTGGGGCTTGTTACGTCACTATGCCTGCAGGTAACCAAATCTCATACCAGGTACCGTTGACAGAGGATTATAAGCATGTTACTGCATTTTGCACCATTTGACACATCTGAGTTCAATCGGGTACCCTTCGACTTATCTACCGAGGTAGCTGTGCTGATTCGCCTGTTGGATCATGTTACCGGCGACCTTAAGTTCAACTGCTTCTGTAACTACCTTGATGATGATCTTGTACGTAGCCCTTCATTTGATCAGAATTTGTGTCATTTCGAGGAAGTGTTGTTACGGCTTCGGGCGGATGGCTAAGCGGCAGATTTCTTTCTTGGGTCATCTTGACAA
Organism: Schistocerca cancellata; assembly: GCF_023864275.1. Lineage (NCBI taxonomy): Eukaryota > Metazoa > Arthropoda > Insecta > Orthoptera > Acrididae > Schistocerca > Schistocerca cancellata. The sequence goes on from NC_064626.1 coordinate 1,206,469,111, forward strand.
GCGAGGGGTTAGAATTGACCAGAATCGTACGTCAGCCTTACATTTTCCGCTCCCAAGGAATAGGGAGGAGACAGATTTATCTGCATGGCCAGTTATTTTAGGAAGTTTGTTCCTAATTTTGTTCAGGTCGCCGCCCTCTTAATAATTTACTTAAAAAGGGAAAGGCCTTTGTTTGGGGGGGCGGGGAGGGGGGGTGGGGGGGAGAGCCAGCAGGCTGCTTTTGAGACTATCTAAATCGCCTTGAGTAATCACAAAGTCTTGGCTTTGCCAAGACTTCATTGTCCAGACTGATGCGTCTAATGCTGGCGTCACGTCCATGCTCTTGCAGAAATGCTCCAGGGAAAGGCGTCCCGTCGCTTACATTACGAGGAGTTTAACCGCTGCTGATTTGAAGTACCCCGTTGATGAGTGCGATGTCTTGGCCGTTCTCGAGATCAGTAAGGTAGCCAGATGGGCGGTACGGATATCCGAATTCGGGTTCAGAGTTCGACACATTAAGGGGTCTGGCAATCGGGCGACACATGCACTTAGTCGCATGATCGAGGAAAGCGCCGAGGAAGTAGAAGGGTGTCACTCCCCGTCCGTGAATCCTCTTTGTGGTGTCTTGGCTGAGGTACCGGAACTTTTTACTGGCCTTATGTCTAAACAGGGTGATGACCCCCTCTTGAGACCCATTGGAGAACGTCTGCTGACCGGGAAACGGGTATCCGATAATTATCTGTTAAAGCAGGGAATAGTTTGTCACCGAGCGAGGTGGCGCAGTGGTAGCACACTGGACTCGCATCCGGGAGGACGACGGTTCAATCCCGCGTCCGGCCATCCTGATTTAGGTTTTCCGTGATTTCCCTAAATCGCTCCAGGCAAATGCTGGGATGGTTCCTTTGAAAGGGCACGGCCGACTTCCTTCCCCATCCTTCCCTAATCCGATGAGACCGATGACCTCGCTGTTTGGTCTCTTCCCCCAAACAAACCAACCAACCAATAGTTTGTCGGGAGGGCGAGAGATTCGCTGATATTAGGATTTTTTTGCTTGCGGAGCTTGTTCCTACCAGTTTTATTGCTTTCATGTTTCCTTGCTTGGGGGCATTTGGGGCTTCACAAGACCAGCCACGTGACCGGGCCGTCATTATAGGGATACCCGCCGACTAGAGCGGAAGTGCGAGGTATGTAAGGTGAGATGTTTTTCATATTCGGGCCGCCTAATGCTCTGGTGACTGACAACGAACCGGCCTTTTTGTCGAAAGACTTTGAGTTTTTACCATGGTAACGCCGTCAAGCATGTCACTACTACCCACTATTATCCGCGGCCCTTTTCCGCTATAAGTGTAAACAGTAACCTAAACGCCGCTCTCGTCATCGACCACGCCAGGTCTCGGACGAAGAGGGGCGGCTCGTTGCGTTGCATTAATTTCGCTTTTAATTCTGCTCTTCACAAAAGGATGAAGGCTAGACCGGTCTCCTTAATGTTGGATACCCCCATAATTCCCCTTCAGCCAGTTATGGGGGTACCAATGATCTTTTGAGTCGTGTTGCAGCTCCAGAGATCATCAAAAGTATTTGGGAAAAGGCTGGGTTTTGTTCGCGACTTCAGTGCTGGTAGCGGCAGGGATGCGAGTATTTCTAGGAAGCTCGCTCCGCGATTTGTGGGGCCCATGTTATTGGGAATAAAAAGTGGGGCGCGGTGGCATTCTGGTATTTGAGGGGGCAGGTAACCATTTTTGTGTGACGAATTTAGTGATATTGGATCTGATAACAATAATCTTGTATCAGCTTTTTTTTATTTTTTAGAGACCGGAAGGAAAGTATTACTGACGAATTGTTTGAAGGTATAACGACCGAATACATCTCGTGTTTCGTTGTTCTTGTTGTATCGCTTAGCAGAACCTAGCTGATATCGAGTTGCCGCCATTTGTCTCACTTCGTTGCGCATGTTTATACGTAAGAATTTTTTTCAGTTTGATCAGTCAGTTAACTTCGAACAATGCGTCGACCATCGCTTCATTGGTCCGAAGACGATGAACTGGAGAAGTAGATCAAATGATTAACCAACTTATACTATCCGCTATTTCTTTAATGATTTTGATCAGGATCGTCGGTAATGGCGGTTCCTCTCGCCTGTCGCGTTAATGTGTTAAAATCAGTTTTCTAACAGTTATTATATTTTTATTTTATTTATTTATTTAAGAAATTTGTTTGATACTCTGCTTCTTATTTATTTTTATTATTTTTAGTTATGATTGACAGTGGTTTTATTTAGGTTTGAGCTTCAGGCTTTTAAAAGCAAAAGAATATGGGTCTTTGGTTTTAAATACCACAGGAGAGCTAGATGTATGTCCCGCAGCGTCCATCTCGCTGATACTCCTCGTCGGAACTGCTCCACGTGAAAACTCTAAAATGTTCATTTCGCTACGAAGATTGTTCGGCACAACTAGGTGCTATGTTGTATGATGAGTATGGATTGACGTGTCTAACTTTTCATAAACGAAATGTTTATTGCTACTGAGATATTCTCTCGAAGAATATTGACTGTGAAAAGATGCAGGCTCGCTCTATCATTCCACACTGCACCCCCGATCGATCTACGTCACGTGATATCTGAAGAATGTTTGTGAAATCTTTTATAAATTGATAAATACACACCCTGAATGCGTATTATTTTCTTGAGTTTGTTTATTGTGGTATCGACTAACTAAACATTCATAATGGGGCTTAATAGCGTCGCACAACAATAGCAAAATCTCTCCAACATAAAACACGTCCGATCTCTGTAATCGCTTCGCACAGTTCCCAAATATACAAATATACATCCTTGGTTACTTATTCCAGAGAGATGCGTCCGTAGCAAGCAATGTCCAATTCTCGCAGGCAGTTTATACTACTCTTGGGGTTAATAATTCGCTGCAACTACTCAACTTACAGAGATCTAGCATAATCTGTAAGCGCAGACAGGATCGCTTCAGCACGTGGCGAAAGAAATTATATTACTGTGGTGTCTGCTATCTAGAGGGCTCGTCCGTCCGTACTTTTGTGAATAAAGCCAACGATACCAAAAACTTTTTACCCAGAAACGTTGCATGTGAAACTGCAGGTCTTAGCGACGTTTTTACAGTAAAGATCACTAATTTTAACAGGATGGGGCGTCACATGACTTTCAATTTGACTTGAGTCTACAGAGCGACAAGCAACTACGGCACTGGAGCCGAACGACCTTTCACGGAGAGAACCGAACATGCACGAGGTAGCAGATGACACGCAACTGCGGCTGACAAGCAAACGACTTTGTGAAGAGGAGACCTTTTACTTACTATATCATAAATTTTTACTGTTTTAATCACGAATGTAGCAGAAAATAAAACTATTAAACAAGAAAGCCAAATATACAGCACTGATTTAAATTAATTTCTTCATATTTAATAAGGCATGATAGTCATTCTTATGCCACTGACTGAAGTTTAATAGCAACAGCATACTTACGATGTGAACTGCAAAACACTAAGAAACGTCACAAACAAAGGAATTAGGAAGGTAAATTTTCACTGTATAAACGTCAATATCTATTGACTGTCTTGTAATAGAGAAACAGTAATGTCTTGTGCCTCAACTGTAATTGGTTTCTCGAAATGGTGCACTATTTTCCTCCTCTTCTTTATAGTGAACAACCGTCTCTGAGGCTGTACATTTTGTTCCCTTCTTGATGAAGCAGTACAGGGGCCAATTCCTTTATGATCTTTATTGGAGTCAACAGCAGCTAATGTAGCTTTCAAGCTTGACAGCTCGCGTTTTAAAACTTCCAGTTGCCCTGAAGAAGATATTGTGTCAATCACTTCAGCAAATTTTCTCTTCATTTTCACCTTCTCCTGAGTTACATCTGAAGATTCAATATTTCCTCTGCTGATTTCGACCAATATACTTTCTTTTTCACTTGTTACTGATTCCCCTTCGTCATAAATATGTAATATATCCTCGTCATCATTAACATCACGAAAATTACTGACGTTCACTGAACTGGATGACTGTCTAGTTTTGTATAGGCAGACAGAGTGAATATGTTTACACATGTTCCATCTGATACTCGAATCCACGCACGAGCATATATACTGATGTATGCAGGCCTGACAGTCAATACAAATCAATTTACAGCTGCAGTCTTGTACATTTTGCTGTACAAAATAAGTGACACCTACCTCAGAAGTAGATGGTACAAGTCAGCCTTTTCCTTCTTCAACTATGCATTGCTGAACCACCTCAGAACTTAAGTCATGCTTTGAGCGAATATCCTGGGGTTTGCTTGTCAGTTTTCCCTTGGTCAGAATAATGAGCCTGTCATGTATTTTGTCCATGACGAAGCTCATTGATGCATGAATGGATATGTCAAGTCGTTTTCCATGTTTACCACGCAAACAAATGTATTTTATTGTTCGATGCATCCTTTCAATATGCATGTTTGTATTGATACCACTGTTGGCTCTGTAACAATATGCACAGCAAAATGGTTCAAATGGCTCTGAGCACTATGCGACTTAACTTCTGAGGTCACCAGTCGCCTAGAACTTAGAACTAATTAAACCTAACTAACCTAAGGACATCACACACATCCATGCCCGAGGAAGGATTCGAACCTGCGACCGTACCGGTCGCTCGGCTCCAGACTGTAGCGCCTAGAACCGCACGGCCACTCCGGCCGGCTATGCCCAGCACCTGGTGCTTTTAGCATAATGTTCTTGGAGGTAGAACCCAAGCTTAGCTGTTACAGGATCTGAAACCATGCGCTCCAGAACTAAAGGAAATACGTGCTCAAATGTTATGACGTCTCTTTCCTGCATTAAACTCCTCACTAGGTTATAAGTTTCAACCTGTCTTTCCTTTGATTTGATTTTAATACATATATTTTTCCTCCATGCCCTGTCAGTATGCCACGAGCAATAAAGTCTTCTCACAGGTTCTTCCATCTGTGAAAGCCAAGCATTGTAAAAAGACTCAGCTAAATCTGACATGAACACTTGAGGAGGTACTTTTCCTACTTTAGTCTTTATTTCATTAAAAAATAATGACAACACATCTTGATCAGACCTGTTTGAGATAAGAAAAGCACAAGGAAAACCTTGTCTCATGTCGTCAAGCACAAGAAGTGTAATTAACTCGAAACTATAACCGATAGTTCCATGAGTTCTAACGATGCAAATACAGTCACTGCCGTACGTCTTCGGAATTTCACATTGAGCATTGTTCATAATGATGAGGACAAAGTCTTCACTTCTCAGGAGAGGATGACTTTGGCTACTTGTATCTTGTGGTATGTAGAATAAAGCACAGGGATTATCGCTAGCACTGATTTCGTTTACCCACGCTTCTACGCTGATGCCATCGTCTTTATGTCTCATGACTTCGGAAAGGAAATTATTACACTGCTCAATGTTGTATAAATCTTTTTTTGTTTGTAAATGGATACACTCTAGCATGGAATCAGATAACGTGTCTCTTACTTTGTCGAATATCGCTTGCAATGGTACCTTGTTAGCGATGTTAACGGCTAACGTGTTTCTTTCTTCTTCTGGCAAATCTAAATGTCTAACACCATTTTGATGACCCACATGAGTAACCACGTATTTTACTTTGCAGTTACCATCTCCAGCTTCGGTTACTTCAATGCTGGAAGGACATACACCTCCTATTTTGTTAGTGCCTTGGACTTTCATGCGGCGAATACCTTTCCTCTTAGATACATATTGTCCTGAACGATCGCATACAAAAGAATGCTGAGTGACATTGTCCGAAGTACGCTGCGACCCACACTTTTTGACATAAAGTCACAAAGTTTCTCTCTCAGTCTGCTTCTTCCACTCACTGAATTCCTGGAAAGATGCAAATTCAATCTCTTCAGATGCTATCGACACAGCATGTTTCATTGAGAAGTGTCATAATACTTTTTCTTAGAAAGAATTGAAATATCGCTCAATGGGCATTTCACTTTCATAAAACTATTTTCCGATCCATGTTCCTTTCTTTCGTGGCACATTATATTGCGCTCATGGTTGAACTGTTTGCCACATAAACTACACAAATATTTATAAAACTTTTGCACTTTTAACTGTGGAGCGATATCATTTAACTTTCCTGGATGTACCTGTGATACATGTTTCCTCAGAGTCTTGTTATAGCTATAGCTTTTTCCACGCTCTGAACATGTGTATCTCTTTTCTGGATTCATCATACTTCTGATGCTGCTGTCCTAGTTCAAGAAGCAGAAAACCTTCACACTTTCACAACACCTCGAAGATTTCAAACGACAACAAAAACTACACAATAGGTTTGTTTATAAATAAATAAATAACTAAATCTTCTGCTTTCTTTATTTTACTGGTAGCAGAAGATTTATTTATTTATAAACAAAACCTATTCTTTCTACAGTCGCAGGCTTTCAGAAACCATTTATAATGGATCAAATCAGAAAACTACGCACTCGACACATACACAATAGACCACATAGGCTACTAGCATCAGGCCGCTATTCGCCGAACATGCAATTTTCCGTGTCGTCTGCTGCATCGGCTCTTTCCACAATCGCTCGGCTCCGGTGCTGCAGTTACGCATCGGCTTTTTTCGCGGTCGCTCGACTCCGGTGCCGCAGTTGCTTGTCACCCTGTAGACACAAGTTCAATTTGATGTGAGGGAATTTATCATTCGGATACTCCTTTCGAGATAAATAGGACGAAAAGGAAGTGCTACGGAGTGTCCAGCTAGATTACCAGATTTAGCTACCTTTGGCTCCTTCCTTCAAGAGTCTGTCAAGTGCACTCAACAAAATCACACAGTGGATCATCTATTAGGGCAAATTGAATAAGGCCACGATGCTATTACACAAGATATACAGTTGTATGTCTTTCTATTCTAACACGTTGTCGATGACGCGTTGTGCCGAAAGGTGGTTATTTTGAACATATAACATGTTAACTTACATCTTAATGTATACGACAGTAGGGGGGACAAGGGGGTGTCACGTCAATCTGCATTGTTGCCAAATTTATTGAAGATGGCGGCGATGGCGACATCCAAGATGGCGGCATGTAGAATTGGCAACAGTGCATGACATCATCCAAGATGGTGGCTTTTGGCGGGAAAATAGGCCAATTGTGTTACGTCCACTAACCTAACCTCCAGAAAAAATGGCGGCAATTTTGAATTTTGGCGGGAAAATAGCCCAATTGGACTATATCCACTAACCTAAGCTTCCAGAAGAAAAAATGGCGGAAAGTTTGAATTCCAACAGGTTAATGCATGCAAAAACCTTACTTATCTTTATTATTATTATTGATTATCATTTATTAACATTCATTATCATTTATTATTGTTTATTATCATTTATTATTACTTATTATTATTGACCTGCCTCCACTAGAAAATTCCCTCCAAATTCAAATTCCAACACGATAATGGCTGCAAAACCTTACTTTTGTTTATTATTATTCATTATAATTTATTAACATTCATTATCATTCATTGTCATTTATTATCATTCATGATCATTTATTATTTATTATTATAGGCCTACCTCCCCAAATAGCAAAACTCCTTTACTACTTTAAGTGTCTCATTTCCTAATCTAATTCCCTCAGCATCACCCGACTTAATTCGACTACATTCCATTATCTTCGTTTTGCTTTTGTTGATGTTCATCTTATTCCCTCCACCAGAAAATTTCCATATTTGATGACATACAATTTATTTGTGTTCATTTATACTCATTCATTCTTATTTCTTGTTTAGAATTATTACCAGATTATGGCAAATGTCCACGTTCGGTTCACCTAGCAAGAGAAAAGCTCATAAGAGCAAATGGCAAACTTAACCGCGGAAGGAAAAACGTGCCCAAAACGGTACACAACAGGAAAATGTTCCATCAAGAGGGAATGCGGATATAGACAAACACGCGACTCGCCCGCAATTAAAATTTGTTACTTGTGTGCATTTACATAGGTGAGGTTCACAGAAATATTCATTACTCATTTACCCTCATACAAGAATAAACACAGTATCTATAACCTACATGGGAAAGATAAGAAAATTATGGTTACTCAGATAGCATTGAAACCAACTTCTATCGAGTAAATGATCAGTTTTAGTATAATTAAAATTTCTTATCATAGAAAAGCTATTCTCTCCCTTTGGGATTTATAGTTCATGAATACTGCAGTGTAACTACTGACTTGTGAGCTTGTAGACTGGTACGTATATGAAATGAGATTTTCACTCTGCAGTTTAGAAAGTAGGAGATGAGATACTGGCAGAAGTAAAGCTGTGAGGACAGCGCGTGAGTCGTGCTTGGGTAGCTCAGTTGCTAGAGAACTTGCCCGCGAAAGCCAAAGGTCCCCAGTTCGAGTCTCGGTCAGGCACACAGTTTTAATCTGTCAGGAAGTTTCATATCAGCGCACACTCCGCTACAGAGTGAAAATCTCATCCTGGAAACATCCCTCAGGCTGTGGCTAAGCCATGTCTCCGCATTATCCTTTCTTTCAGGAGTGCTAGTTCTGCAAGGTTCGCAGGAGAGCTTCTGTAAAGTTTGGAAGGTAGCAGATGAGGTACTGGCAGAAGTAAAGCTGTGAGGACGGGCCGTGAGTCGTGCTTGGGTAGCTGAGTTGGATGTGATTCTTGTGTAGCGTGGTGAGTAGTGTAACTGACTCGAGAGATATTTATGCTGGCACGGTAGCTCAGCGTGTTCGGTCAGAGGGTTGTCAGCCCTCTGTAATAAAAAAAAAAACTGAGCTAATCGATCAACAACGAACTTAAACGGATGTCTTACGACGTCCGCCCCGAGGAGATGAAACGAACAAAAGCGAACAAAATGAGATTTAAAAAAAAAAAAGTTTGTAGAGCACTTGCCCGCGAAAGGCAAAGGTCCCGAGTTCGAGTCTCGGTCGGGCACACAGTTTTAATCTGCCAGAAAGTTTCATATTATGGTACGTATATGTTCATGAAATTACTTATGAGAGCATTTCGCTATAACTACTATTTACATAAGTACATTTGTGATATTGTGCATTTGCACTAGACATATTATCCTCTTTATAGTGACACAGAAGTGGTTTCCTACTGCAAATATTTCTTTAGGATCTTTATACTGACATCTTCTACTACATAACATACGTCATGTGGGATTGAGATTGTTTTAAATGGTCCTTGGTAAAATAAATGCCATTTCCTATTCTTCCTCTTGATTACCGATGCCTTTGGATGCGTTCTTGGCAATAAAAATTCATCAACGTCATGTTCCTGTTTGTTACTAAGTTTTTTTATCAAAGTTTGCCTTGTGAAGTTCTGCTTGGCCACTTATATTCTGTAATGCGATATCCAGTTTCTCCTGATTCTTAGATCTTCTTAGATCTTCTTAGATCTTTGGTATGGGATTATCCCTTTCATTTACTTCGTTCTTCTGTTCGTTCATTAGTTCACACGGTGTAAAACCAGTTGATATGTGCGGTAAATTATTGTAGGTTTCCATAAAACTATTTATGTATTCTACCCATTTAGTGTGCTTGTTGTGGGCGTAAGTTCAGATGAAAGGGTTTAGCTTCTAAAAGTTCTCTCGAGCGGATTACTGCTGGGAGAAAACCGTGAAACCAAGACATGTTTGATGTTATGTTCTTCCATAAGACCTTTCCACCTCTCTCCAGTGAAATATGTAGCATTATCACTTATCAAGATAGAGGGGCATCCGACAAACTTGATATAATCATTTGTTAACCTTTTACCAATACTGCTGGCAGTTGACATTCGGCGTGGATACATTTTTACGAATTTAGTAAACAAATTATACAGTTCTAGGATATATTTCAGCCCCCTCTAGCAGTTAGTATGGGTCCTGCAATGTCGATAGCTTCGATCTGTCACGGTCATCGTGCAATACTGGGACGTAATTCAGTGTCCCTGCATACATTGCTCGGTTTCACTTTCTGGCATATCTTAAATGTTCTTATAAGTTATTGTATTTTTCTTCTTATATTCGGATAGTAACAATACTGACTTGATAACTGATTTGATAACTGATTTGATAATGCCGAAATATCGCCATGCTCGATGTGTTAACCAAACCAGGTCTTCAAGCTGGTCTGATGAAATACACACTGGCCAGTTACTGTGAGAATCGTCTGATTTGTAAAACAGAATATCGTTGCTTAACTCATAATACTGGTGGAAAGCTCTGTCACTTCGTTGACGCAATTTGTCCTTTATGCTCTTCCACATCGGATCACTTTCTTGACATTTCTTCAGTTTTTTACCCGACACTAGATACTTTTTTCTGTCAGCTTTGTCCTTCACCAGCAAGATCTTATATTCTGTGGAGTTTTCAACTAAGGCTGGCAAACCTTGCTGTAGCCTGGATAATGCGTCTTCAACTGGTTTATCAGGTCCATGAACATGCCTAATTTCAAAGTCATATTCTTGTAGAGCTAGAGTCCACTGAGCTAAACGTCCATGCAGTAACTTGCAAGTTAACATAAAACTCAAAGCCTAATTATCACAGAGAACGTTAACATGCTTCCCATATACATACTACCGGAATTTTTTAAAAGCAATTAGTACAGTGAGTGCCACAAGTTCGCTCACTGTGTAGGAGCGTTCACATTTGGTTAGTATTCTACTGGCAAACCCGATCATTCTGACTTCCAGATCATCGATTATCTGTTCAGTTCGAAACAGGCATGCCCCGATACCATAATTTGAGGCGTCTGATGCAGTGAAGAAATCCTTTGACATTTCCGGCTGATGGAGAATCAGTGGATTAAGCGCCTCCTTGATACTGTCAAAGTCTTGCCTGCACTGCGATGTCCAGCACCACTGTGCATTTTTTTCTAACAGGCTCAGTAACGCTTCGCTGTTAAGCTGCTGAATAGTCAGAAATTGTCGAAAAAAGGATGCTAACCCAATGAAACTTCTGAGTTATTTTTTCGACCGTGGGTACGGAAATTCGTACTTGCCTCCATTTTGCTTGGACCTGGTCTTATCCCTTGAGGCGATATTATGTGACCCAAGAATTTTATATCTCGTCGAGTAAACTGGGATATTTTTTAAAATTTTCAGTTAATCCCCTTTCTAGAAACTTGTTTAGCACATTCTGTATTAATTCTAGGTGTTCTTCCCAAGTGTCTGTCGCTATCAAAAGGTCATCCACATATGCTGTGACCTGATCTAATAGCTGGGGTCCTAGTAAGTTATCTAAGGCTGCTATGAAGACACCAGCACTAATATTCAAGCCAAAGGGTAGAACACAGAATTGGTATCTCCGGCCTTCAAACAAAAAAGCAGTATACTGTCTAGATTCCTTAGATAATAGGATCAGCCAAAATGAAGGACGCAAATCAGATATTTTTTACCAAAGAATTTACGAATTTTCTCGTCTAGGTTTTCAGGCCTCGTTCGCACTGCCACAATAATCTTGTTGATGTCTCGTGCGACGATAACTAAACGTATACTTTTATCTGCTTCAGTTATGGCCTACAGTGACTACTATATGGTGAATTTGATATTTCACTAATTCCCCAGTCCAGCATTTTTCGGAATTCCTTCATTACTTCATTTTTCTTTGTACAGGGAATTGAGTAAGAAGCTCTACACTAGGTCTTAGGGGATGGACTTTCATATCATAAACGTAATCTTTTCTGATACCTGATAAATACTTCATGGTATCTGGATAGCAATTTTATTAATTGCCCCGCCTATGAAGCGTCAATGCAAGATGCCTCTTTCACCTTCTCCTCTATTGTTGTGCTGATGTCATTCACGGTATTGGGTGCACCATCGTTTCGGTTAGTATGACACATTTGTGGGTCATCATACTCTAACACCAACAATTTTTGTTTGCCGACAGATAGATCTAATCCTCTTGTCAGCGGAAGACTCGCACCGAACTTCCGATTCAGCTTCAACGTTATTGGTCGCTGCCGGTACTTAAGTACACATGTTCCCAGGGCGAGATCTATTATAGCCTCTCTGTCCCGTAAAAACTCAAGGCCCAGTAACACCAGTATCGATAAGTTTTCCATTAATAGAAAAGTGCATATAAAGCTGTCATTTCCAAAGAAAACCTGAACCTGTGCCTGGTACTTCACAATTTGTGCCTTCTTTCCCAGCGCTCGTATAACGTTGCAATTCCTAACAGGCAAAATCGGCAGTCTTTTTTATTTGCGTTACCTTCTTGAAAAATTGTGCGTTCATCACCGATACACTCACACTTGTGTCGAGGAGGATAATGGTTGCTACACCATTGTTGGTTCCATTGACACTTGCTTCAATACTTTCGCTTTCTTCCCTATCAGCTGCGGCGGCGCGATTCTTTCCATCCCTTTACGACGGACCTGCACCTACCTGTGAACATCGTCCCAGCAGATCATCAGTAAGAAAGCCGAGTGAAACATACTGTACTTCGACGTGAACCAGGCTGCAATTTAAGTCACTAATCTACGTTTCGGGAGAAAGTTTTCACACAAATGAAAGGTTGGAAATTTTGTCCTCAATTAATATATTCTGAAGCTTAGGTGAACCAGTATCACTGGCAAGCCCATGCTAGTCTTAAAACAGTCACTCACAATCCCTTTCACTCACGTTAGCAAGTTTATGGTGTTGCATTTCCCGAAAAAGTAATAGCTACAAAGATACTGATTGTTTTAGATTGATAATGCTCGCCAAATATTAAGTCTGTCGGTACAAAATGCAGTTTTTACCCACCAACCTGATCAATACGCCACGCGGAATATAAGTTTTTTCTCGTCACAAAATTCACTTAAAAATTCCGAAATTATGCCGTCATTTTACAACTCTTTTGATGTATGAAACACTGCTAGATCCGGCAACTTAACATTCCCATCGGAACTACTACTACACACGTCCGATCTGTTTCATGGCTAGGCTCCCACCCTTCTTTAGAATACTCTAAGTCTTCTCTATCAGCAGAGAAAGGCGCGCGAAGAATATTGCTTTACCATTGGTCAGTTTATTCAACAGCCAATAGCAAAACAACATTGTCCCGCGTCAGTCCGCGCATTTCATCAATAACCAATCGCAAAATAGTAAACCTAACGACTGCACATTTTACCGACGTAATTATCTAATATGCTGAAGTTTTGTTTATGCATAAAGTTATTTACTATTGTTATTTATACCTGAATTAACTTTCCCTTTACCATAAACTTACTTTACAAATCTATTCTACAAAAATCCCCTTTTTCCATATCTATACTTCTTCGAAATGTTCCCACACTAAATCCTACTACATAACTCGTTAAACAATGATCTTCATATTAACCTTAAGCCACACTCACGCATCATTCATATTGCTAAAACACATTTATAACATTTTACATACACAAAAAGACATAATAACACTTTATGAAAATACTAGAACAGTTTATGAAAAACATTCTATTACTTTAGTGCACTCTAGTGGGCACAATCGAAACTAAAATCACAGTCCCCCTATCCAATATTGTTCTCTGTCGGCTGATACATAAACTACGTGCGCGTCCAATCTCACGTCACCATCTGTCACTATCCAGCTCTGAGACACATCTCCCACTTAACCGCCTCCAAGGCAGGATCGTTACACGGCGCTACGCCTCACAGCGACGGCAAATTCTCGATAGAGTTCATCTTCGATTTTCTTACCATCCTGATAGCGAATCATATTAACGTTCCATTGCATACACATATTGCCTTCATTCTTATTTTCGGTCTCCTGGCAAAGGCCTACAGGGACCAAATTGGTTTGTTGACCTTTGTATGTTTTGTTTCGCCACCGAGGATACCTCCACTATTTGCACAGTTTGTGATTCTACAGTCGGCGGTGATCTACTCGGGTCCCACCATTGTGGATAATGGTTATTCGGCATTGGTACAGCCTGTACATAATTTACTGCCTGATCTGGATTCATAAAATTTTGTTGCGGCTGCCAATGACGTGGCTCTGGTTGTCACCAATATTCAATTACCAATATTCATTGTCACCACCCATGTTTTTTGGTTTATCCTTGTACGGACTGTCCGATTTATTTTCATTTCGTCTTTTACGTTTAGAATTATTATTATTATTGGGTTTTTCATTACCATATTGCCTTTGATTACCATTCGGATGGTGGTAGTCATTGGTTTCCTGGCAATTATTACTATTAAAGAAGTAATCAGGTTTTTGGTTGTAAAGATTTTTACTATTACTATACTTTCCATTACCATGGGTTTTGTTTTTGTTTTTCTTGGGAGTGCTTTCGCCCCTATTTCCATTGATTCCGTTTCAGGACCCTTTTCCGTTAGAACAGTTGGCACTATTTATTGCGTCAAAATTCTTTCTGGCGTGTTCTTGGACTAAGTCTAATGAATCTATCACACATAAAAATTCTCTCTACTATCTATTGGCAATCTAGCCTTCAATACTCGTAACAGGTCCCGTATGGTTACCGGTTCATCCCAGTACCTTGTCATATTAATATATTTTTCAAAGCATTTTCTCAAAGAGCCTGTCTTCGAGTTACATATTTCTGCGTTATATACAATCTTTCTTAGTCGTTCTTGAGTCGACGCTGAGCAGAACTGGTCGAGAAACGCCTTCTCAAATTCTTTAAATGTTTTGCATGTTTCTGCTGTGTTGAACGCCCAGAGCGATGCGTCACCGGAAATGTGTGAAAATACAAACTGAATTTTCTGTTCCTCCGTTCAAGACTTTGGAAGAACGCATCTAAAGTTTCTAATAAAAACTACGGGATGAATATTCTTTTTACTCTCCTCGTTGAATACTTGGAATTGGCAGTGTTTAATTAAGCTCTCTTCGTGCATTAAGGTACCATTAGCAGGCGGTGTACTCACTTTACTGCAAGTACACTCTGCTTCATAATTTGGGTTTCTTGGCGAAACAAATTGCTGGGATAATACAGATTGATTACCGAAACGTGTTCTGTTATGAACTGCAACAGAGGTTGTCGATAAATTTTCATTGTTCTTTTGCCTGTCATTACCAGCGATCTCGTTGCTGTGTGCTGACATTGTTCAAGGTTGTGATTTTCAATGCGCAATGCCCTGGCTACTTCCGTTCGGACTTGTTTCTGTGCTTCTGTGGTGATATACTGTATTGATTCCACAGTAGTAGTCAAAGCTCCGTTTCTAACTTATCTACTTCAGTTTGAAGATTAATCACTTAAGTTGGTATGTTTGCTAACGGTTTAATACCAGTCTTTATTGCATTGATTTCTTTCTTGAAATAAGTCGTAATTGCTGTATCGCGATCGACTAACACTTGATTAATTCTCTGGATCATTTCCTTATCTCGTTCTACAAAATTGTTGTTTATTTGTTCCATGAATTTCCTCGCGCTCGCGCTGCTGTTCACGCACCTATGGTCTTATGTTTCTGCTGCTTGAACTCGCGTTGTTGTTCTTTTGTCGCCTTTTCTTTCCTACGCTTTTCTTTTCCTTGTTCCATGATATTGAACTTTTCAAATAATAATTCTAGCATGCTAATTTCTGCCCCTTGCCCGGTAGAAATATTATCATTCAGTTCTAAAGCTTTAACTGCAGGAATGACCGTTTGTGTCGACAACTCCTCAGTTTGATTTTCGCTCAGGATATCAGGTAATAAATCATTATCGTCTACATTTACATTATCAAGGACTTGCACTGAAGTGTGTGAAGGTTGATCTATTTGAGGGTCTGATGCCATCTCTGCAACAGCATGCTCATTCTACTTTACGTGCTTCTTCGGTCTAACCATGTTTGACACTAATATTGCACAAAAACATATCACTGGCAATAACAAAATATCTTACAACTAACATATATACAAATAACAATAGCTAAATGGGTGAAATGTATGTACAAAACATCTACAAGGCAATTAGACTTGAAAGTATTACACTCGCAGCCGGATTACTGAAGCACTGACATTTAACGCCATGATCATTATAATTAGTATATATTAATTAATGAATTATCAGTTACTACCTTTGTACTAGCTATCGGTGAATAGAGTAGTTCAATCGTTGTTAGTTACATCTTGCAATACTCCAGATGAACCCCATGAACCAAAGACCCTGCCGTTCGTGGGGAGGCTTGCTTGCCACAGCGATACAGATAGTCGTACTGTAGGTGTAACCACAGCGGTGGGGTATCTGTTGAGAGGCAAGCCAAACGTGTGGTTCCTGAAGAGAGGCAGCATCCATTTCAGTAGTTGCAGGGGCATCATTCTGGATGATGGACTGATCTGGACTTGTAACACTAACCAAAACGGCCTTGCTGTGCTGGTACTGCGAACGGCTGAAAGCAAGGAGAAACTACAGCAGTAATTTTTCGCGAGGGCATGTAGCTTTACAGTATGGTTAAATGATGATGGCGCCAACGGCCTTGCCAAAGTGGTAACACCGGTTCCCATCAGATCACCGAAGTTAAGCACTGTCGGGCTGGGCTAGCACTTGGATAAGTGACCGTCCGGTCTGTCAAGCGCTGTTGGCAAGCGTGGTGCACTCAGCTCTATCTTCAGGATGCCATGCTCAGGGTTGTTGATACTTACCGTTTTCTGGGATTGCTGTTCGATGCCCGGCTTACTTGGCTTCCACATATTCGTCAACTCAAGCGTCAGTGCTGGCAGCATCTGAATGCCCTTCGTTGCCTCAGCAACACAACTTGGGGTGCAGATCGTAATACGCAGCTGCAGCTCTACAAAGCCCTTGTGCTGTCCCGGCTTGATTATGGGAGTGTGGCGTATGGCTCAGCGTCGCCCTCGGCGTTCCAACTGCTGGACCCCGTTCACCACTGTGGGGTTCGACAGGCGACAGGAGCATTCCGCACCAGCCCTGTTAATAGCCTCCTTGCTGAGGCTGGGGTTCCTCCGCTTCGTATTCGGCGTCAACAATTGTTAGCCAACTATGCTGCCCACATCCATTGTTCTCCCCGTCACCCTAACTACCGTCTCCTTTTCGCTAATGCGGCAGTCCATACCCAACACCGGCGGCCTCGATCAGGCCATACCATTGGGATCCGTGTTCGGTCACTCCTTAGTGACCTCGAGTCTTTGCCTCTTCCATCTGCTTTTCAGGTCCACCCACATACATCACCTTGGTGTATTCGTCGGCCGCAGCTTCGGCTGGACCTCTCACAATGGCAAAAGGATTCAGTTCCTCCTGCAGTCTTGCGCCGCCAATTTCTTGCTCTCCTAGACGCATTCCGTGACTCGGAGGTTATCTATACAGATGGCTCGATGGTTGATGGCCGTGTGGGGTACGCTTATGCTCATGCGGACTATGTAGACCAGCGCTCCTTGCCGGAAGGCTGCAGTGTTTACACCGCAAAGCTAACAGCCATTTTTCGTGCCCTTGAGCGTATTAGTACCGGCACTGGCGAGTCTTCTGTCATTTGCAGTGACTCTCTCAGTAGTCTACAGGCTCTTGACCAGTGCTACCCACGCCATCCCATTGTTGTTGCCATCCAGGAGTCCGTTCATGCTCTTGAACAGCGTGGACGTTCAGTGGTGTTCACATGGACCCCCGGAACACGTTGGAATAGCGGGAAACGAACACGCCAACAAGTTAGCTAAAGAAGTCACCCACAAACTGCCGTTGGAGATCAGCCTCCCGGCAACTGATCTCCGATCGGTGTTACGCCGTTGGGTCTTTGGTAGAGATGGGCAAAACTGTTCTTTTCAGAGATTGGATCAGAACTGTTCACTCCCTGAAATGAATTAGCTCTTTTTCATGACTCACCACTCATTTACAATAGAAAATAAATGGAAGGCACATTGCCCTTTAAACTTGGTTTATTCCAGTACTATACCTGTATTTTGATCTTATTTGATCCTATTTTGAAGTAACACAGATAATGAGTAAGAATTTTGTATTGTTTATTGAAATTTCCACGATATGACAAAGTTTTTGATTATTGATTTATTTTGCACTATCATGGTTTTTTGGGTGATCAGAAAATGTTGTAACTTGAGATTTACATTAACAATATATTTGGCTATAATG
This sequence comes from Schistocerca cancellata, assembly GCF_023864275.1. NCBI lineage: Eukaryota > Metazoa > Arthropoda > Insecta > Orthoptera > Acrididae > Schistocerca > Schistocerca cancellata. The sequence continues at coordinate 1,206,487,106 of NC_064626.1, forward strand.
TATTAAAATTTCATTAACCTCATACAAATACATCGCAAGCCATATATTTTTAAAGTGAACGTTTCCTTCCGAAGACGCCTAAAATCGCAAAATCCGTACCAGAATAAGAAAAAAAAATATAAATTTGACTGTAAAACGAAAGTGCTGCATATAGCCTTACGCAGAATAAAACAAGGAAAATATTGGTGTATCACATTTTGCGATACGTTTATCGGTTCGCTCGTAATTAAAGCGTAAATTCGAGTGTCCATAATAAAAATCCTATAGTAAGAGGAGTCGTCGGGAACCTAATCTGATCAGTTTAAACAAATAAAAATAAAATAAAAACAAATGATGTATACATAACATAATAATGTAATATACATAGCGGTATTACTACGAAGAACAATATCCAGTAGAGACGAACTCCGATGCAGAAGCACTGAGTCGAGCAGGTCGAGCCGCGAGCTGTATTACTGCGTGAGCTAAGACCGCAGAGACCAGAGTGGCACTTGAGTTGCTTTGCTCAACGCTCTGGCTAGAGTCGAGAACGGTGGGGTGAGCGTTGAGCGGGCGAGTTCTGAGGGTGGGGGGAGCGGTGAACTCACCCGCTCCGAGACAAATCGTCCGTTCCCTTGCGAGAAGGTTGTTGCAAGTAGTTCCTATGTTATCCGCTAGGTGGCTCTCTGTCCTGTTGCTCGCATCAACTGCCCAGAGGGCAGGATGTGCGACTGAAACGATCGCCGACAGAGTGCGATGCGAAGTTAAGCTGCGCCAGACACTGCACGCGGCAGACGATGCACAGAGACGGCACGGCATATGTGAAACACAAAATCCAATGGGGCACTGCACAATGCAGGCAGCCAAGGTAGAAGCAGGGCAGAGGCCGGCGCTGGCTGTGTTGTGTGGCGTGCACTGTGCTGTGACCAGCAGAGGCGCTGCTGATATGCTCCATCTCTCTCTCTCTCTCTCTCTCTCTCTCTCTCTCTCTGCCTCTCTGCCATGGGAAACGTTTGGAGCTACCGTTCTTTTTTTCTGAATCACTGATTGTTCACTCCTTTGAAAGATTCAACTCTATGAATTAGTTCAAGAGCGGATCCCCCATCTCTAGTCTTTGGGATGTGGGCAGACGAATGGCGCACTCTGTCTGTACCCAACAAGCTGCGGTGTGTAAAGGAGACCATGACCGTGTGGGCTTCCTCCATGCGGGCCTCTCGCAGGGATTCTGTTATTCTCTGTAGGCTCTGCATTGGTCACTCTTGGCTGACGCATGGTCATCTGCTGCGTCGAGAGGACCCCCCTCATTGTCGCTGTGGTGCAACCATGACGGTGGCCCATCTGTTGTTGGAATGTCCTCTTTTAACTGCTCTCAGGCATGCTTTTAATCTCCAGGGTGATTTATCATCTCTTTTAGGTGACAATGTCTCTCTGGCAGATCGGGTTTTATAGGTCCATTTAATTTTATTACATCACCCTCTTTTGTGTTGCATCTTTTACTTTGTTTTGTGTTGTAATTCGACTCCACCCTAATCTTTTAGGCTGTAGGTTCTAACGTGTTGCAGAGTGGCTGGCTCATCCTATTATTTTCGTGATCAGCCAGCCACAGTCCTCTGCTGTGCAGTTTTAATTCCTTCTGCCTTTGTTCTCTATGTAGTTTTTGTTGCTGTGCTCCGTTTTCCGTGTTGTCTTACCATTGACCATGGCGCTTTTCTTCCCCCGGAATTTTTATTTTAGTGCTTCGCCTGACTGGTGGATGGTTTCACTGTGCTCTGTGTTTTTATGAAGCAAGGGACCGATGACCTTTGCAGTTTGGTCCCTTTAATCTTTAAACCAACCAACCAACCAGCCCTTGTGAGGCGAACTGAGGAGCTACTTGATTGAGAAGTCTCGTAAACTGACTCACGGTCGTGAGAGCGGTGTGCTGACCACATGCCCCTTGGTATCCGAATCCAGTGACGCCTACGGGCAGAGGATGACACGGCGGACGGTCGGTACCGTTGGTCCTTCATGGCCTCTTCGGGAGGAGTTTAGTTTTAGTTTAAATGATGATGGCGTCCTCTTGGGTAAAATATTCCGGAGTAAAATAGTCACCCATTCGGATCTCCGGGCGGAGACTACTGAGGAGGACGCCGTTATCAGGAGAAAGAAAACTGGCGTTCTACGTATCGGAGCGTGGAATGTCAGATCCCTTAATCGGGCAGGTAGGTTAGAAAATTTAAAAAAGGAAATGGATAGGTTAAAGTTAGATATAGTGGGACTCAGTGAAGTTCGGTGGCAGAAGGAACAAGACTTCTGGTCAGGTGAATGCAGGGTTATAAATACAAAATCAAACAGGGGTAATGCAGGAATAGGTTTAATAATGAATAGGAGTACGAGTAAGCTACTACAAACAGCATAGTGAACGCATTATTCTGGCCAAGATAGATACGAATCCCACACCTACCACAGTAGTACAAGTTTACATGCCTATTAGCTCCGCAGATGACGAAGAGATTGATGAAATTTATGATGAGATAAAAGAAATTATTCAGATAGGGAAGGGAGACGAAAATTTAATAGTCATGGGTGACTGGAATTCGGTAGTAGGAAAAGGGAGAGAAGGAAACGTAGTAGGTGAATGTGGATTGGGGTAAGAAATGAAAGAGGAAGCCGGCTGGTAGAATTATGCACAGAGCATAACTTAATCATAGCTAACATTTGGTTCAAGAATCATAAAAGAAGGTTGTATACATAGAAGAAGCCTGGAGATACTGACAGGTTTCAGATAGATTATATAATATTAGACAGAGATATAGGAACCAGGTTTTAAATTGTAAGGCTTTTCCAGGGGCAGATGTGGACTCTGGCAACAATCTATTGGTTATGGACTGTAGATTAAAACTGAAGAACCTGCAAAAAGGTGTGAATTTGAGGAGATGGGACTTGGATAAACTGAAAGAACCAGAGATTGTAGAGAGCTTCAGGGAGAGCATTATGGAACGATTACAAGAACGGGGGAAAGAAATACAGTAGAAGAAGAATGGGTAGCTTTGAGAGACGAAAGTAGCAGAGGATCAAGTAGGTAAAAAGACGAGGGCTAATAGAAATCCTCGGGTAACATAAGATCTATTGAATTTAATTGATGAAAGGAGAAAAGATAAAAATACAGTAAATGTAGCAGACCAAAAGGAATACAAACGTCTCAAAAATGAGATCGACAGGAAGTGCAAAATGGCTAAGCAGCGATGGCTACAGGATAAATGTAAGGATGTAGAGGCTCATCTTACTAGGGGAAGATAGATACTGCCTACAGGAAAATTAAAGAGACCTTGGGAGAAAAGAGAACCACTTGTATGAATAACAAGAGCTCAGATGGAAACCCAGTTCTAAGCAAAGAGGAGAAAGCAGAAAGTTGGAAGGAGTACATGGAGGGTCTATACAACGGTGATGTACTTGAGGACAATATTATGGAAATGGAAGAGGATGTAGATGAAGATGAAATGGGAGATATGATACTACGTGAAGAGTTTGACAGAGCAATGAAAGACCTAAGGCGAAACAAGGCCCCAGGAGTAGACAGCATTCCATTAGAGCTACTGACAGCTTTGGGAGAGCCAGGCTTAACAAAACTCTACCATCTGGTGAGCAAGATGTATGAGACAGGCGAAATACCCTCATACTTCAAGAACAATATAATAATTCGAATCCCAAAGAAAGCAGGTGTTGACAGATGTGAAAATCAGCGAACAGCAGTTTAATAAGTCACGGCTACAAAATACTAGCAACAATTCTTTACATACGAATGGAAAAACTAGGAGAAGCCAACATCGGGGAAGATCAGTTTGGATTCCGTTGAAATGTGTGTACACGTGAGGCAATACTAACCCTACGACTTATCTTAGAGAATAGATTAAGGAAAGGCAAACCTACGTTTTATAGCATTTGTATACCAAGAGAAAACTTTTGACAATGTTGACTGGATTACTCTCTTTCAGATTCTGAAGGTAGCAGGGGTAAAATACAGGGAGTGAAAGGCTATTTACAATTTGTACAGAAACCAGATGGCAGTTATAAGAGTCGAGGAACATGAAAGGGAAGCAGTGGTTGGGAAGGGAGTGAGACAATGTTGTAGCCTCTCCCCGACGTTATTCAATCAGTATATTGAGCAATCAGTAAAGGAAACAAAAGAAACATTTGGAGTAGGAATTAAAATCCATGGAGAAGAAATAAAAACTTTGAGGTACGCCAATGACATTGTAACTCTATCAGAGACAGCAAAGGACCTGGAAGAGCAGTTGAACGGAATGGACAGTGTCTTGAAAGGAGAATATAAGATGAATATCAACAAAAGCAAAACGAGGATAATGGAATGTAGTCGAATTAAGTCGGGTGATGCTGAGGGTATTAGATTAGGAAATGAGACACTTAAAGTAGTAGATGAGTTTTGCTATTTCGGGAGCAAAATAGCTGATGATGGTTCAAGTAAAGAGGATATAAATTGTAGACTGGCAATGGCAAGGAAACCGTTTCTGAAGAAAAGAAATTTGTTAATTGCGAGTGTAGATTTAAGTGTCAGGAAGTCGTTTCTGAAAGTATTTGTATGGAGTGTAGCCACGTACGGAAGTGATACGTGGACGATAAATAGTTTGGACAAGAAGAGAATAGAATCTTTCGAATTGTGATGCTACAGAAGACTACTTAATATTAGGTGGGTAGATCACATAACTAATGAGGAGGTATTGAGTAGAATCAGGAAAAGAGAAATTTGTGGAACAACTTGACTAGAAGAAGGGATCGGTTAGTAGGACATGTTCTGAGGCATTAAGAGATCATCAGTTTAGTGCTGGAGGGGAGCGTGGAGGGTAAAAATCGTTGATGGAGTCCAAGAGGTGAATACACAAAGCAGATTCAGAAGGATGTAGTTTGCAGTACGTACTGGGAGATGAAGAAGCTTGCACAGGATAGAGTAGCATGGAATCTTCATCAAATCAGACTCTGGAGTGAAGACCACAACTCCAGATGACATATACGTGCATACATTAATTTCTCCAGCGTCATATTCATACATGAAAGGAAAATAACGCTGGCCGCCAATGAGGCGTGTGGTAGTATATGTGTGTTGTGCAAGTTCGGCAAGACTACAAAATACCAGTTACTATTATTAACGTAACACGAGGTTTGATTTAATCACTGCTTTTCCCGGCTAATGATCGTTATTTTGCTAAAGAAATCTCCACCTGTGAACGTGTAGCAATGTTGTCTGTCAAGGAGTGTAAATGGCACTAAGTTCATGCACAAAAGTGATCATATACAACCAGTAAACAATCTAAATGCGCGATAAGTAATCTCAACTATCCAAGAGTAATGAGTTTAGTAATCTCCAGTGCTGTTGCATAATAATCTCATTACTAGTTGCAAATCGTCTATCGATTTTTACCGCCACTGTTATTCGAGGTGGCAACGCTATTCTTTAAGCGAAATGAACAGTTTTGTCTCACAATACCCCACAAGCACACGACACTAATGTATTGTTTCTTGTCAAAATATTTCATAAAAGTTGCTACGACATAACCAGGCTTCATACATCAGCAGAAAACAATTTTTATCACGTAACAAGCTGTTTGCATAGATATAAGTTCATTATATTTAAAGATTATTCACAATCTAAGTGGAAATTTTGACCTCTGAGTGGGTTCTGGGTCACCAATACACAATTATTATCGTAGTAACGACCACCAAAATTATGTCGGTAGAAAAATTCAGTTTGAAACTTCTGGTGTAATGTTTCAGTAAGATGGCGGCTAACATAGGACAGTCACTTATATTAAATCTTTTTTGTACCTTCACTCTATGTATTAACATTCAAAAGTATTTCTCAATGTTAATCGCTAATTATTCAGCAGTTAGCAATAAACCACGCTGTAGATCAATAGCGCCAATGGCTGTGCTCCATTGTAGCTGATCAGAAAACTTAGCATTTATATAGGACGAGAATCACAGCGACATAGAAGTCCAAATTAAAATATTCATTTCAATGAGACAGAAACTCTATTTTTCAAATATTACTTAACAACATAATACAGTTTGTTACTGACCTCTGTGTTACTATACATCAATCACATCCGATCAGTAAAACAGTCCGACCAAGAAGGATTATTCTAGAAGATTCATAGACAGCAAAAGATGGAGATTTCCATTATTTTTTTTCAATGAGTATTGTCTGAGACATAGTTTCTTACATAATATTAAAATATGTCATTGACAATAATTATTTGTTATTTTATCATCGATGAAATCCTTTTTATTAATATCACGAGAATGTTCATTCAGATTCTACCCACAATTATGTCATGAATATTTTTCTGGATAAAATATAGGCGGTGGATATTACAGGACCTATCTGGGTCGCTATCGAGCGCCATCAGTGTGGTTCAAATGGCTCTGAGCACTAAGGGACTTAACTTCTGAGGTCATCAGTCCCCTAGACTTAGAACTACTTAAACCTAACTAACCTAAGGACATCACTCACACCCATGCCCGAAGCAGCCACCAAAAACTTACCAATAACCTGTCGGATCCCTGATACTTAGAATCAGTGATTTATTTCGTTCCAGAGATGGACAAGCAAACTGTTAAGCAAGTGGTCATAATGTTTCGGCTCATTAGTGTATGTAGCCGCTGTCGTAACAGACTCAGACGATAACGACGTTCCATACTAATTAAAGATTTAAAATGATATTACTGTCATAGTGACATGCCAACGTACAGAATGCTGTTCACCCACCAGTCTGCTTTGACAGCGGCTGCATATTTAAATATCAGAGGCACATTTGTATACACCTACACACGGTGAATGTGTAAAATTAAGACGATAGGAGTAACGCTTGGATAAAAACGACAGTGTCTGTACGACAAGATGTAAACTCTTTAGTTTATATGTTATATCTCTCTTGTCCATCGATGTAATGATCGAAACTAGTTATCAAATTTCATCTGTGCAGTATTGGCCAATAAAGATGTTATAAAAAAAATCTGCGTTCATTGAAATAACAGATCGAGTTTCTACACTGACAATATCAGGTAACAAAACAATGTTTTGTCCCTTACTATAGTTTACGTGCATTTACATGACAATGTGATGACAGAAATGTTAAAGACCACTCTTGCGCAACCACTTATGCACCGCGTGGCGTACCTCTTCATCAGAACGGGACTTCTTTCGTCCCATTACGTCTTTGAGTGGTCCAAACATGTGGAAATCACTTGGGACAAGGTCTGGTGAGTGTCGTGGATGATGAAGACACTCAACATGCAGGTCTGTGATTATGTTTTTGCACTTTCACCGCTATGAGTGTGAATCCTGAATCCTTCCTGGTCACGCTAACAAAGTTTTATGAATTTATTTGTAAGAGTATAGACAGTTGAAAATAAAATGTCCTGTGGTGCCTCTCCTGCTCCAAGTCGGCCCTTTTGACGTCCTACCCCCCTTAATAAAACATGCAGCAAAATAAGGCATTAATAGTGAGTCACTCAGGTGACAGCGACGAATTATTACAAGAAAATCTTACTACAATTGTTTCGATTATTTCCCATAAATAATAGAAGCTTCTACTTGTTATTCAGAACTATGTACAGCTGTTAAATTACTGAATTTAACAAATGTAAAGGTAAGCCAAATTCAGAATCTTAAAAACCTTGGTTTAAATCAGTTGCTAGCTGCATCAAAAAAGGAGAAGTTTAACCCCTAAAATAGCAACTGAATGAAGCGACATAGTAAAAATAAACAGGATTAAAGTTCACAAATTTAAATAATACACAACAATAGTACAGTGTTTAACCGAGGCTCGTCCAAACTGCGCCCCTGGGGCGCTAGCGCCCGCAATCGCCCGCGGCCAGCGCCCCGGGCGAGTTCGTATGTTGTCGCAGTAGCCGAGCCGTGTCGCTCAGCTGGCCGTGCGGTCCGCCGCCGAGCCTCGCCATGCCGCTGTAGCGCGCTCCGCACGGAAGACAGACCGCCTCTCCAGCAGCGGTCAAAAGCGACACAAAGACGTTAGTCAACAGACGCAAGGCTACAGTGGATGGAGATGAATGGTCAACAGCAGCAGACAAAAAGAAAGAGTAGCTGCGCGTCCGCACTAACCAAACCCCAGTGGGAGATTAATTTCCTCTGTAGTGCTGTCGAAAATCATGCCAAATGTGTAGTATGTCATCGGAAACTCATGTATTTAAAAAAGTACTCGATTGAACAGCACTTTAATACCTGTCACAGATAAGTTCGAAAATTTGTCGCAAGAGGAACGCCAGTCAAAGCTTGAAGAACTGAAAGAAAATTTCAAGCAGCTTTACAGTGAAGTAAGTATTTCCTATCGTATGACTATTATTTATAAAGATGATAAATAAAACTATATTTTATAATCTGATATGTCACTTAGCAATGTGCCAGTTATCGAGTAACAGATTGTCAGCAACAAGGAACATTTCTTTTCGGTTAATTTTTATTTTAGGGTTGCATTAAATCGCGCTCTACCGAAATAACAAAAAGTTTCAGGTGCGTTATTTCTTGCCACTTTCTGAAAAGCCGTCACAAACGCTCTCTCGGGCAGCAAAGTGGCATTAAGAGTCATTCTTTGTTTTTGTGTTTTTATGGATGGGAAGACATACGTTGTAGTTTGATCTGTGTTTTCAATTAATTAAAAGGCAAATATTTCAATAGATAAAAATTTATTTTGCAACCACATTTCGCTGTCCTTTCAGACGAACTGGGGGAAAACGCACCTAAAATCGATCTTTTTTGTTAGTTTTTTGTTTGAGTTTCAATTAATGAAACAATTAATTGTTAAAGTGATAAAAGTGTTTTAAAAAGAGGATTGTACAAAATTAATTGTATCATCTTTTTTTGCCGTGGTAGGAGCAGGAAACAGGTGGGCAAAGTTTGCTCGCAAGTTACGAATGCTCGCTGAGAAAGCAGGGCAACCCTTTGCGGATGAGAATCTCATCAAGAATTGCCTGGTCGACTCGGCGGCTTGTATTTGCCCAGCAGACCTCACGGAAAATTTGGAAAAAATAGCTCTTTCGCCTCAGACTGTTGCTCGCCGAGTCGAAGATATGGCCTGAGATATGGAGCATCAATTAATGGAGAGAGCAGCAAACTTCATTTCATTTTCTATCGCTCCTGACGAGTCCGCAGACGTTGCGTTAGTGTTAAACTTTAATCAAACTGCTTGGTTGCCAAACGCTCCGAGTGAAGCCGCCGTGACGTCACAGTCAGGTAGGACGCCGACGCCACTGCCGGGAAACAACGGTCGGGTCCGCGCGTCGAGGCAAATTAACAACCTGACAGACCAGACACAGCCTTTCCGAAATCTATAAAAAATTAAAACTAAAGTTAGTTTACACAGTTACAGGCCGCTTAACACAGAAAGCAACGGGAGGAGGTCCAGAAGGGAGCGTCATAGTAAAATGGCCAGGCTCTGCTGACAGAGCTTAATCCTACAGAAGGCCTTTTAAGATTTGTCTGTAGCCACAATAAAATTGACTTGAGTATTAATACAAAAAGATTCAAGTCATTTGATAACACGCTAGATATTGCTGGACTTAAATCAGTGGCTTAAATATTTCGCCAGTTCGCACCAAAATTATAACTACGACTTGAGCGAATTTTCAGGGAACTGGTACTACTAGTAAGGAATTCCGCTGAATAGGTCAGGAGTCAACTACAAACAGCAGGCGGCTACACGAGTAGCAGGGGTTGTGTGGTGTGAACTGGGCGGGTTTTTTAGGTTAGATGGCCTCGGGCAAGTACAGAAAGAGCAACAGCCTCAAAGGGTGCGGGGCAAAGTCAGGACATGCGGGGAACAAGCAGCAATCGGTATTGTAAACTGTCGAAGCTGCGTTGGTAAAGTACCGGAACTTCAAGCGCTGATAGAAAGCATCGAAGCTGAAATCGTTATAAGTACGGAAAGCTGGCTGAAGGCAGAGATAAATTCTGCCGAAATTTTTACAAAGGCACAGACGGTGTTTAGAATGGATAGATTGCATGCAACCGTTGGTGGCGTTTCTGTCACTATTAATAGTAGTTTATCCTGTAATGAAATAGAAGTGGATAGTTCCAGTGAATTATTATGGGTGGAGGTTATACTCATCAACCGAGCTAGGTTAATAATTGGCTCCTTTTACCGACCTCCCGACTCAGCAGCAAGTGGCAGAACAACTGAGAGAAAATCTGGAATACATTTCACATAAATTTCCTCAGTCTTAGGTGGAGATTTTAATTTATCAGATATAGACTGGCACACTCAGATGTTTAGGACTTGTTGTAGGGACAGAGCATCGTGTGACATTATAAAAATGGTCCAAATGGCTCTGAGCACTGTGGGACTTAACTTCTGAGGTCATCAGTCCCCTAGAACTTAGAACTACTTAAACCTAACTAACCTAAGGACATCACACACATCCATGCCCGAGGCAGGATTCGAACCTGCGACCGTAGCGGTCACGCGGTTCCAGACTATAGCGCCTAGAACCGCACGGCCACTCCGGCCGGCTGTGACATTATACTGAGTGCACTATCCGAAAATTACCTCGAGCAATTAAACAGAGAACCGACTCGTGGAGATAACGTCTTGGACCTACTGATAACAAACAGACCCGAACTTTTCGACTCTGTAAGCACAGAACAGGGAATCAGTGATCATAAGGCCGTTGCAGAATCCCTGAATATGGAAGTAAATAGGAGTATAAAAAAAGGGAGAAAGGTTTATCTGTTTAGCAAGAGTAATAGGAGGCAGATTTCAGACTACCTAACAGATCAAAACGAAAATTTCTGTTCCGACACTGACAATGTTGACTGTTTATGGAAAAAGTTCAAGGCAATCGTAAAATGCGTTTTAGACAGGTATGTGCCGAGTAAAACTGTGAGGGGTGGGAAAAACCCACCGTGGTTCAACAACAAAGTTAGCAAACTACTGCCAAAGCAAAGAGAGCTTCACTGCAAATTTAAATGCAGCCAAAACCTCTCAGAAAAACAGAAGCTAAACGATGTCAAAGTTAGCGTAAGGAGGGCTATGCGTGTAGCGTTCAGTGAATTCGAAAGTAAAATTCTATGTACCGACTTGACAGAAAATCCTAGGAAGTTCTGGTCTTACGTTAAATCAGTAAGTGGATCAAAACAGTATATCCAGACACTCTGGGATGTTAATGGCTATGAAACAGAGGATGACACGCGTAAAGCTGAAATAGTAAACACCTTTTTCCTAAGCTGTTTCACAGAGGAAGACTGCAGTTCCTTCTCTAAATCCTCGCACGAACGAAAAAAATGGCTGGTATCGAAATAAGTGTCCAAGGAATAGAAAAGGGACTGAAATCACTCAACAGAAGAAAGTCCACTGGACCTGACGGGATACCAATTCGATTCTACACAGAGTACGCGAAAGAACTTGCCCCCCTTCTAACAGCCGTATACCGCAAGTCTCTAGAGGAACGGAAGGCTCCAAATGATTGGAAAAGAGCACAGGTAGTTCTAGTTTTCGAGAAGGGTCGTCGAGCAGATGCGCAAAACTATAGGCCTATATCTCTGACATCGATCTGTTGTAGCGTTTTAGAACATGTTTCTTGCTCGCGTATCATGTCATTTCTGGAAACCCAGAATCTACTCTGTAGGAATCTACATGGATTCCGGAAACAGCGATCGTGTGAGACCCAACTCGCTTTATTTGTTCATGAGACCCAGAAAATATTAGATACAGGCTCCCAGGTAGATGCTATTTTCCTTGACTTCCAGAAGGCGTTCGATAGAGACCCGCACTGTCACCTGATAAACAAAGTAAGAGCCTACGGAATATCAGACCAGCTGTGTGGCTGAATTGAAGAGTTTTTAGCAAACAGAACACAGCATGTTGTTATCAATGGAGAGACGTCTACAGACGTTAAGGTAACCTCTGGCGTGCCAGAGGGCAGTGTTATGGGACCATTGCTTTTCACAATATATATAAATGACCTAGTAGCTAGTGTCGGAAGTTCCATGCGGCTTTTCGAGGATGATGGATGCTGTAGTATACAGAGAAGTTGCAGCATTAGAAAACTGCAGCGAAATACAGGAAGATCTGCAGAGGATAGGCGCTTGGTGCAGGGAGTGACAGCTGAGCCCTAACATAGACAAATGTAATGTATTGCGAATACATAGAAAGAAGGATCCTTTATTGTATGATTATATGATAGCTGAACAAACACTGGTAGCAGTTACTTCAGTAAAATATCTGGGAGCATGCGTACGGAACGATTTGAAGTGGAATGATCAGGTTGAGATTCATTGGGAGAGTCCTTAGAAAATGTAGTCCATCAACAAAGGAGGTGTCTTACAAAACACTCGTGCGATCTATACTTGAGTACTGCTCATTAGTGTGGGATCCGATCCAAAGAAGAGAGGCGCGTTTCGTCACAAGGTTATATGGTAAGCGTGATAGCGTTACGGAGATGTTTAGCAAACTCAAGTGGCAGAGATTGCAAGAGAGGCGCTCTGCATCGCGGTGTAGCTTGCTGTCCAGGTTTCGAGAGGGTGCGTTTCTGGATGAGGTATCGAATGTATTACTTCCTCCTACTTATAACTCCCGAGGAGATCACGAATGTAAAATTAGAGAGATTCGAGCGCGCACAGAGTTTTTCCGGCAGTCGTTCTTCCCGTGAACCATACGCGACTGGAATAGGAAAGGGAGGTAATGACAGTGGCAGGTAAAGTGTCAAAAATGGCTCTGAGCACTATGCGACTCAACTGCTGAGGTCATCAGTCGCCTAGAACTTAGAACTAATTAAACCTAACTAACCTAAGGACAGCACACAACACCCAGCCATCACGAGGCAGAGAAAATCCCTGACCCCGCCGGGAATCGAACCCGGGAACCCGGGCGTGGGAAGCGAGAACGCTACCGCACGTAAAGTGTCCTCCGCCACACACCGCTGGGTGGCTTGCGGAGTATAAATGTAGATGTAGATGTAGGCTAGGTAAACAGTAGATTCCTAGAGGTCCAGCTTACACCATTCTCATGCTGAGGCCGTAATTTGACATCTATGAATCCACGATATAACAAGCGGCCAGAAACGTAACCACTATGTATGCGTAACGCTGCTTATCCTATTAACGAGGGAAGATTTCTAAATTTCAAGATTCTTAAAAAAACTCGTAGGATGGCAGTTATGGCCTGTACCGCAATACCAATTAAACAAGCATAAGAGTTGTAAGATGAGCATGTCATTTGATTCTTGTGTTATTTATGTGCATTTCAGAGAGAGAGCAAATTATATAACTGCGGCACAGTCTTTGCCTGTACACATGATATATTCTTAGTTGAAGTGAGGTAGGTGATGGACGTGTTTAGTAGTGATATGCTGACTTGTGATTGTGCCTGTTAGATGAAGAAAGATTTATTGTAAAGGACACCAAGGATGAACATGTCTGTACTTTGAAGTAAGACCGCAGCATAGCGCACCTAATTTGAATAATGTTAATTTTGTTTTAAGAGAAGATGTTTGAAATAAGACTGCAGCACCATGCACCTAATTTGTAGACATTGTTATTGGCAATTAGTTAACTTAGTTCCCTTGCTCAGAGCTGAGAGAAAAGCCACTCCACATCCCTGAGTCGTGCATTAACATATTAACTGATTAAACTGTTTTATTTTTATAGAAATTCTCTTTTACATTGTACCATCTTTAAACACTGTTCACTTTGTTATGCATAATATTGTTCAGATCAAGGTTATGTCTGAAGATCACGTGAAATCTTACTCTGTATTTTTGAAAACGTACTTCATTCTGAAATCGTTGTCTTCGAATATCATTTCATAGGAATAGTTGCTCTCTCCATCCCACTGTTTATCACTACTCGTTACCATATTGCATCATGTGTCATTTTGAACATAGTTTGGAAATTTTATTTTGAAATACACTCCTGGAAATTGAAATAAGAACACCGTGAATTCATTGTCCCAGGAAGGGGAAACTTTATTGACACATTCCTGGGGTCAGATACATCACATGATCACACTGACAGAACCACAGGCACATAGACACAGGCAACAGAGCATGCACAATGTCGGCACTAGTACAGTGTATATCCACCTTTCGCAGCAATGCAGGCTGCTATTCTCCCATGGAGACGATCGTAGAGATGCTGGATGTAGTCCTGTGGAACGGCTTGCCATGCCATTTCTACCTGGCGCCTCAGTTGGACCAGCGTTCGTGCTGGACGTACAGACCGCGTGAGACGACGCTTCATCCTGTCCCAAACATGCTCAATGGGGGACAGATCCGGTGATCTTGCTGGCCAGGGTAGTTGACTTACACCTTCTAGAGCACGTTGGGTGGCACGGGATACATGCGGACGTGCATTGTCCTGTTGGAACAGCAAGTTCCCTTGCCGGTCTAGGAATGGTAGAACGATGGGTTCGATGACGGTTTGGATGTACCGTGCACTATTCAGTGTCCCCTCGACGATCACCAGTGGTGTACGGCCAGTGTAGGAGATCGCTCCCCACACCATGATGCCGGGTGTTGGCCCTGTGTGCCTCGGTCGTATGCAGTCCTGATTGTGGCGCTCACCTGCACGGCGCCAAACACGCGTACGACCATCATTGGCACCAAGGCAGAAGCGACTCTCATCGCTGAAGACGACACGTCTCCATTCGTCCCTCCATTCACGCCTGTCGCGACACCACTGGAGGCGGGCTGCACGATGTTGGGGCGTGAGCGGAAGACGGCCTAACGGTGTGCGGGACCGTAGCCCAGCTTCATGGAGACGGTTGCGAATGGTCCTCGCCGATACCCCAGGAGCAACAGTGTCCCTAATTTGCTGGGAAGTGGCGGTGCGGTCCCCTACGGCACTGCGTAGGATCCTACGGTCTTGGCGTGCATCCGTGCGTCGCTGCGGTCAGGTCCCAGGTCGACGGGCACGTGCACCTTCCGCCGACCACTGGCGACAACATCGATGTACTGTGGAGACCTCACGCCCCACGTGTTGAGCAATTCGGCGGTACGTCCACCCGGCCTCCCGCATGCCCACTATACGCCCTCGCTCAAAGTCCGTCAACTGCACATACGGTTCACGCCCACACTGTCGCGGGATGCTACCAGTGTTAAAGACTGCGATGGAGCTCCGTATGCCACGGCAAACTGGCTGACACTGACGGCGGCGGTGCACAAATGCTGCGCAGCTAGCGCCATTCGACGGCCAACACCGCGGTTCCTGGTGGGTCCGCTGTGCCGTGCGTGTGATCATTGCTTGTACAGTCCTCTCGCAGTGTCCGGAGCAAGTATGGTGGGTCTGACACACCGGTGTCAATGTGTTCTTTTTTCCATTTCCAGGAGTGTAGATACGTAGCTTGTCTGTTTACTGTTGTGCTTTCGATAAATATGTAACAATGTAGTCAAGACGCGAGGTACGCGGAAATTTTGATTACGGCCAGATAATTGCCTTATTTCCGTTGTGCATTCAAATCATTTACAGTTCAGTTCAAACTAGGTTCTGTTTATTCAAAAAAATAGTGGGAAGGTTACACAGTAATTTAACCTCACAATTTCCCTTGAGCATAGCAGAATTTAGAATAGACACAGCCTTTCACCTGTTCTGGCAGAATACCTTGCGGCCCAATGCACAATACCTGCACACAGTTTAACAGCCACAAGGTTCATATTAAAGATCAAAGCTTTAATTCATTGAGGCAACTATCAGACAGCACCTCTCAACAAAACACCAACAGTTCACAACGTAGAACAGAGCTGATGTGTCTGCTCAGGCAAGGTTACAAAAGGAATAATAATATGGTCTTAGGCAGAAATTGGAATTAATCTCTGGAAACAAGACATTTAAAATTAACTGGGGCGGACGGCCACTGTTACTAGTGGATACAATTTTGTTAGTGCTAAACTGACGTCTACAAAAGCGCTTTAAAATTTGGAATACCACCATAAATTTTGCGGGGCCGGTTATGTTATTTATGGGCGAAACGAAATCTTAGCTTGGAGACTGTGGTCAGATCATTTAAGCTTCCGCGCTCCCATTCAAATTTTCAAAACTCTTTGTAATGATCGACAATTAATCGTAGGGACGCTTGGCAAGTTGCAGATGAATTAACGGCAGAATATTAATTTTACTCGGCTATTGCGTCTCCACGCCACAATCCGTTAAGCTCATATCGTTGGCTGTAACAAAGCATTAAAACATGTCATGTATCATATATCTATTACGAGAAATGTTGAAATGAGAACTCATGAGGGGGCATTATCATCGATCGCAAACAGCCGCAAGCTGACTGCCACTATATCTTTGAAATATTATTTACGACATAACAATTACGTTTCACAAAATTAATTTACACAATTTATCTAGATTTGAAGTCATTTACAGTGAATACACTATTGGCCATTAAAATTGCTACACCACGAAGATGACGTGCTACAGACGCGAAATTTAACCGACAGGAAGAAGATGCTGTGATATGCAAATGATTAGCTTTTCAGAGCAGTCACACAAGGTTGGCGCCGATGGCGACACCTGCAACGTGCTGACATGAGGAAAGTGTCCGACCGATTTCTCATACACAAACAGCAGTTGACCGGCGTTGCCTTATGAAACGTCGTTGTGATGCCTCGAGTAAGGAGGAGAAATGCGTACCATCACGTTTCCGACTTTGATAAAGGTCGGATTGTAGCCTACCGCGATTGCGGTTTATCATATCGCGACATTCCTGTTCGCGTTGGTCGAGATCCAATGACTGTTAGCAGAATATGGAATCGGTGGGTTCAGGAGGGTAATACGGAACGCCGTGCTGGATCCCAACGGCCTCGTATCACTAGCAGTCGAGATAACAGCCATCTTATCCGCATGGCTGTAACGGATCGTGCAGTCACGTCTCGATCCCTGAGTCAACAGATAGGGACGTTTGCAAGACAACAACCAACCATCTGCACGAACAGTTCGACAACGTTTGCAGAAGCATAGACTATCAGCTCGGAGACCATGGCTGCGGTTACCCTTGACGCTGCATCACAGACAGAAACGCCTGCGATGGTGTACTCAACGACAAACCTGGGTGCACGAATGGCAAAGCGTCATTTTTTCGGATGAATCCAGGTTCTGTTTACAGCATCATGATGGTCGCATCCGTGTTTGGCGACATCGCGGTGAACGCACATTGGAAGCGTGTATTCGTCATCGCCATACTGGCGTATCATCCGGCGTGATGCTATGGGGTGCCATTGGTTACACGTCTCGGTCACCTCTTGTTCGTATTGACGGCACTCTGAACAGTGGACGTTACGTTTCAGATTTTTACGACCCGTGGCTCTACCTTCCATTCGATCCCTGCGAAAGCCTACATTTCAGCAGGATAATGCACGACCGCATGTTGCAGGTCCTGTACGGGCCTTTCTGGATACAGCACATTCTCCAGATCTCTCACCAATTGAAAAAGTCTGGTCAATGGTGGCCGAGCAACTGGCTCGTCACAATACGCCAGTCACTACTCTTGATGAACTGTGGTATCGTGTTGAAGCTGCATGGGCAGCTGTACTTGTACATGGCATCCAAGCGCTGTTGGACTCAATGCCCAGGCATATCAAGGCCGTTATTACGGGATTGTTCTGGCTACTGATTTCTCAGGATCTATGCACCCAAATTGCGTGAAAATTAAATCACATGTCAGTTCTAGTATAATATATTTGTCCAATGAATACCCGTTTATCATCTGCATTTCTTCTTGGTGTAGCAATTTTAATGGTCAGTAGTGTACATACACACATGAAAAAAAGTTTTGCATCACCCCGGTTCCCAGAACTCCTGAAGACAGACGTTGACTCTCGATACTGTATCACAAAAACAGTCCCTTTGACTGTTCAGAGATGTCACTAAACCCACCCAAAGATGTAAACAACTTTGCATGAGCAGCGCCCATTAGACGGAGGGGGACCAACAGCAGATCAATTCCAGTCATTCCACCAGGAATGAGGTACGCGGACCGTGTTGTCTGTAGTTCAAACCACGCCTGGACAGTCAATACCGCGTCCGCATTGTTACTTTGTGCCAGGAAGGGCTCTCAACAAGGGAAGTAGCCATGCGTCTCCGAGTGAACCAAAGCGATGTTGTTCGTACGTGGAGGAGATACAGAGAGACAGGAACATTCGATGACATGCCTCGCTGATGCCGCAGTGGATGACCGATACCTAGGAATTATGGGTCGGAGGAACCCTCACAGCAACGCCACCATGTTGAATAATGCTTTTCGTGCGGCCACAGGACGTTGTGTTACGACCGACTTTGCAACACGAAACCATGCAGTGAGGTACAGATGGACCCAACAACATGCAGAACGGACGGCTCAGGATTGGCATCACGTTATCTCCACCGATGAGTGTCGCATATGCCTTCAACCAAACAATCATCGGAGGCGTGTTTGAAGGCAACCCCGTCAGACTGAACGCCTTGAACACATTATCCAGCGAGGCCAGCAAGGTGAAGGTTCTTTGATATTTTGGGGTGGCATTAGGTAGGGCCGACGTACGCCGCTAGTGGTCATGGAAGGCGCCGTAAAGACTGTACGATACGTGAATGCCATCCTCCGACCGATGGTGCAACCACATCGGCAGCATATTGGCGAGGCATTCGTCTTCATGGACGACAATTCGCGCACCCAATGTGCACATCTTGTGAGAGACTTCCTTCAGGACAACTACACCGCTCGACTAGTGGCCAGCATGTTCTCCAGACATGAACCCTATCGAACAAGCCTGGGATAGATTGAAAAGGGCTGTTTATGGACGACGTCACCCACCAACCACGCTGAGGGATCTAAGCCGAATCGCCGTTGAGGGGTGGGACTATCTGGACCAACAGTGCCTTGATGAATTTTTGGATAGTATGCCACGACGAATACAGGCATGCATTAATGCAGGAGGACGTGGTGCTGGGTATTAGAGGTACTGGTGTGTACAGAAATCAGGACCACCACATCTGAAGGTCTCGCTGTATGGTGGTACAACATGCAATGTGTGGTTTTCATGAGCAATAAAAATGGTGGAAATGATGTTTATGTTGATCTCTATTCCAATTTTCTGTACAGGTTCCGGCACTCTCGGAATCGAGGTGATACAAATCTTTTTTGATGTGTATAGTTAAGTGCACATTTTTGTACTTTTCGTCGTTTTCGTGAAGTAAAATTTACGAGAAATTAAGTAGGTCTGCCCATGTAATGCTTCAGAGTCTCAAATTTCTCATGACGTGTTTTTTTCACAAATCCATGTTTCAGTTTAGCTTACTTCCCGAGACAAGCCCGGCAGGCACAAAAAGCGACCGCGGCCTAGTCATGTGACCTCTTGCTGCTTGGAGCCCGTCTTCCAAATGCTTCCCCAAGGCTCCATCGTCGTGCCGCAGAGGCGCACTCGGGCAAACATGGCCACACAACGGCACAAGCGACAGCCGCACGGATCAACGCGAGCCCCACGGATCAAAGAGTTCTAGGAAAAAATTGAGACGCATTAGGTGGCAGAGAGATAAGGAGAAGCTTATGGAGTGTGTTCAGTACAGAACAAGAAATCCTAGACTATGTTTTTGAAAAGGAAAAGTGATTTTATGAATTTACACCGAACGATCTATGGAGATTAGCATTCCAGTCGTCAGTTGGCTGAGCGGAACAAAATACCGCGTCGTTTTAACAAAGACTATGAGATGGCAAACAGAGAGCTCCCTCACATTAATCTCAGAAACCTGTCCGATGGAATTGTGTAGTGTGTGCATTGTACCTTAAGCTACACGCAGCATCAGGTTGATTTCGACAAGAAAAGAAAAAAATAGCTTTCGAGAACGTTAGTACTGAGACGCAAGAAACAGCATGGTGATCAAGAGGTAAGTAAGCTTGCATTCTTGAGTAAAAAGTGTGTAGTCAGGGTTCCCAGGTGTCGAGGTAGCAAGTACATTAATTTTCGGTGAATAGTTTTGGTAATTTTAAACAGCTATTTTCATCCGGGGATTATCCCTGCCTCTAGATGACTGGGTGTTGTTGTGTCGTCTTCATCATCATCAGTCATCCCCATTACGGTCGGTGGAAGGCAATGGCAAACCACCTCCGCTACGACCTTGCCTAGTCTGCGGTGCGGGTCTCCCGCATCGTCCCCTACGCTCCTCGGAGTATGGGACGTCATTACCATCATCATTTTCATCCGAGTAGAGGAGTAATTTATTTTTTTGGGTATTCCAAGTCAAATACTGCACTTTATTTTCGGCGATGATCATAATATATTTCGGTATTATGTTTTATTTCTATATTTTTCATTGTGTATAATTAGTTTGTTTTTGCATCTAATTAGATTCATTTTCTTAATTTCAAATTTTGCATTTCACGTAGTTTATAGTTTTGCTTTATTACCCCGTTCACATGCGCAACACAGGGTCAACGAACAGTCAGTTTTGCTCACCAACTGAGTACAATACCCATGTACATGTTACATGAGCAGAAAGTGTTTTGACCCTGTGTGGGACTTAGTTTTTGGAGTGGCGGCAGAAGTCATTCAGATTAAGGCATCTCACTTTGCTTGTGGACCCAGATAGAAAGTAAGGGTTATTCCCACACCCACACTTCTCCTAAATCAAGTGAACAAGACGAAAATTGCTTGCATGTTGGCATATTCACCCTGTGGGTCCAGACAAGTGGACTTTGATGTTGCCATAGGTAGGAAGTTCCATAAAACAAATAAGTGAATAAATAATTTTTTTCTGCTAGAGAGAGCACTGAGCTGATATCTGTATCCATCCCAATAGTGAGTGTGATGCCTTGCACACTGGTGTGGAATTGGCATGGCTGGAGGTGGCGACCGTGGCAGGACAGGGGCGTCAGTTCCAGGCTCAGCATGGCAGAATGGCATCACTCAGCATACAATCACACATGCCAAAAAAGAGTTAGCTGCAATCATTTCATAACATTCATCAGAAATATTTAGATTGTTTGGATGGACTTTGATTACTCACCGTTTGAGTTTGCTTGTGGACCTAGACTGAAAGAAAGGACGGTTCCCCCTCGCCACTCCCAGCTAATGAAGTGAACAAGGCCACAAATACTTGTAGGTTGGCACATTTGCTCCATGCCCACAGACAGATAGACTTTGATGATGAAATAGGTAGGGAGATCGATAAAAAAATTAGCTTTTCTGCTGGCGAGAGACGTCGCTAAGCTCGACGGTGGACTGATACCTGTAACCGGGCGATAGCGGGAGTGATGGCCGTCACGTCTGCGCGACATCGTAATCTGGCGGCAGGTGGCGACCGTGACAGGACAGGGGCGTCAGTTCCAGCCTCAGCATGGCAGAATGGCATCAGTCAGCATACAATCACACATGCCAAAAAAGAGTTAGCTGCAATCATTTCATAACATTCGTCAGAAATATTTAGATTCCAGAATGAGATTTTCACTCTGCAGCGGAGTGTGCGCTGATATGAAACTTCCTGGCAGATTAAAACTGTGTGCCCGACCGAGACTCGAACTCGGGACCTTTGCCTTTCGCGGGCAAGTGCTCTACCAACTGAGCTACCGAAGCACGACTCACGCCCGGTACTCACAGCTTTATTTCTGCCAGTACCTCGTCTCCTACCTTCCAAACTTAACAGAAGCTCTCCTGCGAACCTTGCAGAACTAGCACTCCTGAAAGAAAGGATATTGCGGAGACATGGCTTAGCCACAGCATGGGGGACGTTTCCAGAATGAGATTTTCACTCTGCAGTGGAGTGTGCGCTGATATGAAACTTCCTGGCAGATTAAAACTGTGTGCCCGACCGAGACTCGAACTCGGGACCTTTGCCTTTCGCGGGCAAGTGCTCTACCAACTGAGCTACCGAAGCACGACTCACGCCCGGTACTCACAGCTTTACTTCTGCCAGTACCTCGTCTCCTACCTTCCAAATATCCTTTCTTTCAGGAGTGCTAGTTCTGCAAGGTTCGCAGGAGAGCTTCTGATAAGTTTGGAAGGTAGGAGACGAGATACTGGCAGAAGTAAAGCTGTGAGTATCGGGCGTGAGTCGTGCTTCGGTAGCTCAGTTGGTAGAGCACTTGCCCGCGAAAGGCAAAGGTCCCGAGTTCGAGTCTCGGTCAGGCACACAGTTTTAATCTGCCAGGAAGTTTCAATATTTAGATTGTTTGGATGGACTTTGTTTACTCACCATTTGAGTTTGCTCGTGGACCTAGACTGAAAGGAAGGACGGTTCCCCTTCGCCACTCCCAGCTAATGAAGTGAACAAGGCCACAAACACTTGTAGGTTGGCACATTTGCTCCATGCCCACAGACAGATAGACTTTGATTATGAAATAGGTAGGGAGATCGATAAAAAAATAGCTTTTCTGCTGGCGAGAGACGTCGCTAAGCTCGACAGTGGACTGATACCTGTAACCGGGCGATAGCGGGAGTGACGGCCGTCACGTCTGCGCGACATCGCAACCTGGCGGCAGGCGGCGACCGTGACAGGACAGGCGCGGCGTCCCGTCAGTCAGCACGCACGGACACACCGAAAAAAGGAAAAAGCCCGGAGTGCGGCGTGTGTTATTCAGCAGCCAGAGGTGGAGGTGGAGGCAGAGGTGGCCGCCGTATCGAGCCGGTGCCGCCCCCGGCTTCAATATTTGATGCCGCCGCCCCTGGCAGACGCCGCGCCGCCCCTGCACTTCCGGCAAAGGACGCGGAGAGCTTTCTTCCTGTGCTCCTGAGCACACGCCGGGTAAATGCGTAAAGGATGCAACTCGAGAAGTGTTCTTTTGCAGCCGGAATAAACTGCTGCACCAGAAGAGCTGAGTATGCAAACACAATACGGAAACGTGGCTGCAGTTACAGCGACGTCACCCGCGACGTGTTAAGTGCCTGTTACATCAGCAAACAATAGCATGTGTAGCGCCCCGAGGACAGAAAACCCCAATTAACAGACTCTGTGGAAACTTAAAGTAGGGAAGTGAGTCATCTTGACAGTGACGGCTACTATTGACGATAAAATCTACACTGGTAATATTTTGATTAACCCCTGTATCATTCAGATACTGAGAATAGCATACAAAAAGGGGAGGTAAAAAAAATGGTTCAAATGGCTCTGAGCACTATGGGACTCAACATCTTAGGCCATAAGTCCCCTAGAACTTAGAACTACTTAAACCTAACTAACCTAAGGACATCACACACACCCATGCCCGAGGCAGGATTCGAACCTGCGACCGTAGCAGCCTCGCGGTTCCGGACTGCAGCGCCAGAACCGCACGGCCACCGCGGCCGGCGGGAGATAAAAGGAAAGGATTATCGCAGATTCTTTATCAAACATCTATAGAACAAATTCAAAATCACATGATCGAAGGTTAAATCCAAGAGCCGGCCACTATGGCCCAGCAGTTCTAGGCGCTTCAGTATGGAACCGGGCGACCACTACGGTCACAGGTTCGAATCCTGCCTCGGGCATGGATCTGTGTGCTGTCCTTAGGTTAGTTAGGTTTAAATAGTTCTAAGTTCTAGGGGACTGATGACCTCAGATGTTAAGTCCCATAGTGCTCAGAGCCATTTGAACCATTTTTAAATCCAAGAAAGTAATTCAGTCAAAGATAACATTTACCATGGAAGAGAGTTGGAGCCACATCGAAAAGGAAATTCAATGCGACTACAATGAAACTCGGATATGGAGATGTTCAGTTAGTCAGCTGCTCTTGAGTCGCTCTAGAGTACTTTTGCCACAGTTGTCTGGGTGCAACCGCTATTAGATGGTTTCAGTTTTGGAAGTTTGATAATTCATGAGGTTGAGACTGAAGTATTGCTCAGTCATTCGATTGATGAAAGTTAATCTTCACCGTTCTCAAATGGTTCAAATGGCTGTGAGCACTATGGGACTTAACATCTGTGGTCATCAGTCGCCTAGAACTTAGAAGTACTTAAACCTAACTAACCTAAGGACAGCACACACATCCATGCCCGAGGCAGGATTCGAACCTCTGACCGTAGTGGTCGCGCGGTTCCATACTGAAGCGCCTAGAACCGCTGGGCCACACTGGCCGGCTCTTGGATTTATCCTTCGATCATGTGATTTTGAATTTGTTCTATAGATGTTTGATAAAGAATCTACTACGTAAACCTAACTAACCTAAGAACATCACACACATCCATGTCCGAGGCAGGATCCTAACCTGCGACCGTAGCGGTCACGCGGTTCCAGACTGAAGCGCCTAGAACCGCACGGCCACACTGGCCGCCGTTCACCGTTCTCAACGCGACGGTATAGTAAGACGAGTGTTAGACTTCAATTGGGTGGTACTGGTTTATCGAACTTAGCCTTCGTACTGCTGAACAGTTACCAACCTTGAGAGGAATGGATCAACGACAGAAAAACAATTCGTAGTCTTGAGTAGGACACAATAAAGAGAAGACACGAAGAAAGACAAGTACGCCGACTAGTCAAAAGTTGTCGTCAACGTCACGATTACTGAACTGAACAGAAGTTAATCTTGAATGACATATCGGTTAGCGTGTGTTGTAGGGACAAATAATTAATTACAGAAAGAACAATAAAATCTGAGTCAAAACATAAATCTTAAGTGTCGCCTAACTCACTAAACGGACAATACAATCTGTATTAATGCAAGTTGATTGACTCTTTAAACATTTTAGGTGACTAAGTGAGTACATGAATGATGGACAGTGACAAGTGATTAGATTAAACCAGTATTAAGGCGTATTAAAAAAACATTTACTCCAACATACGTTATCTCTGGAGTTACGTCGGACCGTTGTTAATAACTTGGCATAGCAACGGAATAGCAGACAGCAAAATTTCATACTCAATATGTATGATGTGAAAAACGGCCGTAATGATGAAATCAAGAAATAAGATTTTATTTCATCACGGAGCTACCCGGGCATAGTAATAAAAATAAACGATTGCAGTTTACCAGTTCGCACAAGCTGATAAGACTTGCGGACAGATAACAGAATATTTGTAAACCACGCGAGGAGTTGTGTTCTTACGAGAGTCACAGGTGCTGTTCCCACGTCATACCGACGGGGAGGAACATCGTTACGAGTAGCGTCTCCTCCCGGCGAGTGGAGGAGGAGGGAAGGGACGTCACACATGCCACTCTTCAAAGACTTTCGTATCAGCTATTTCTTACATAACTACTAAGAAAATTCCTTTTCTAAACATTTTCCCCATCTAGGTGCCACATGTCCACGCTGTCACTGCACTCGTCATTTACTGAAGGTAAGCAAATCGCCTATGATACCTACAGGAGATAGGAAAAATAATGCTTACATCTATACTTACTTGGGAATAGTACATTAATAAGGGGTTGGACTCCCATTTGCCGATAATACAGCTGCGATTCTTCTTAAAATACTGGCATTAATGTTTATATACTCTGCAGTGTGTAACCTCCCCCTCACTTATCGACCTTAATGACAGTGAAAAATTAAACCGCGTGTACCTAATGGAAATTTGGGAAAAGCAATCGTCACCGAAGTTAATCTGTCGGTAAAGAGGGAGGAAAGGGTTACATCTAAATGAAAGGAATAATGCAAATGAAAGTGGTGGAAATTAATTTTGAAAAGGGGTAAACTTAATAAAGAAAGTAAATGTGCGGTCGTCACGTTAACAATTAATTGGCATTAATTAGATATTTGAGATTTGGGGAAAATTACGGTCACCAGTCCTATGGACAACTACTATAACAACTGAAAAAGAAAGGTTATTGCACATATAATTAGCACTAAAAGCGTGGCAACTCAAGGTTGACACGTGTTGTGTGAAAACTGAAAGTTTGTCAGAAGTAATAAATTTCGCTACACTCTCACTTAATTTCGCAAAATAATTAATAAAACCGGAAAACTGAAAGTTAATTTAGTGACTGAAATTAATAGTGAGATTTGTTTCTGAAGTACTACGAAATTCAGTAAAATAAGGTTAGTCTTGGGCTACCTCAACAATCATTTCAAAAGCTACTTGAATCTACGGAATTTAGAAATAAGAGATTTAACTTTGAACTTGAATTAAATGATTCTGGACAATTAACAATAGTAACATTTAGTATGTACCAAGCTGAGCTGCAGTCACAGGTAAGCTAAAATATGCTAACAAAACTCGCACTCTTAATTTGTGCTTGTGTAATCTAAATGTTGTAGTCAGCTATGAATACCTTAACTGAACTTTGAAATTCAAGCAGTGAAATGGAATGATATTACTTTAATGCTGGCGTCTGAATTTCAACGACACTCGGGTTCATTTCGGAAAAGGAAGGGACCCTGCTTGGTAATGCAATTGGGACAATGAGCAACAAACGTTCATGCTAAGTTGCTGTAATTTTGTGATGCAACAATTTTAAAAGCTGAGGTCTGCCATACAGTTCTAAAACTTTACATGCTTCCAGTCTTCCTTGTTGGTTGATTGAAGGTTTGAAGCCGTCGATCGAGGAGGTGGCGACAGTCACTCATTTTCGGCCGTCGCTGTTGCAGAAGCTGGATGTTGGCGCGCCTTCTTCTCGACACGGTCTCCAGCCGAAACGGGCTCTTGATGTGTGCCAACTAACGCTTCCCGTCCGCGACACCATGTCAGAAACTAACATAGCAAGTCGAGCGCAATTACATGCTGCCAAACCCCGAAAGCGCGGCAACTCGCGGGAGCGTCACTTAACACACCTGCTCCACCGCTCTACACTGCTCTGCCCGCGCTCCAAGCGGCAGAGTTAACACTACCAAAGATCCTAAACACTTTGGTTCTCCACACGACCTATCGATGTATTCGTTCGACAGCACAGTATATATACCAACAGTAAAAAATTACAATATATAAAGAGACAGAAATGTCATATCTTCAGGTGACAAAATAAAGAAAAAATTTATAGTACAATAGATGGAAATAGGAGGATATGCATTTCCGGCGTTATAAGTGGACTATTATGCTGCTCTTCGATTAGAACCTCTTCTAATTCCTGCAGTGACGAGGAACGCGAAAATCTGCTCCGGAATCTTCGCTCCGATAACGCCCACAAGGGTTCGATAATGTTCAATCTCGGGGACTGTGCTCGCCAGGGAAGACGCTGCAGTTCAGCTGCATGCTCCACATACCTCAATTATACGTCGTGACTATCTGAATGTGTGAATTATCGTCTGAAATTTGGCACCGTTGTTGGCGAACAACATTTTAATAATGTGATGCATCTGATCACCTAAGATGTTCCCAAAATTATTGGCTGTAACGCGGCCATAAAGAGTAATGATGAGACCATCAGAATACCATGGCCTCCCACACCGTCACATTTGCGCTACCAGGCCTAGCCGTTGGAATCAAGCAAGCAAGGCTATGGGCTTCTTTTGGCGTTCTCCAGACGTAAACCCGGCTCGACGTTGTAAATAACGAACACGTTGACTCGTTGGACCATAAGACGTGTTTCCACTGATCAGCCGTCTAGGATTTATGCTCCTGACACCAAGTTTTATGCTTCTTTGCGTTGGTTGCCGCCACTAATAGTTTCGATATAGCAGCTCGTCCATGAATATTTGCTTTATGGAGCTCTCGGCGGACAGCGTCGATAGATACGGGGTCTCGAAGATGGCTACTGTGCTCTGCAGCCGCTTTAGCTGACCTACTTTTGTGTTGTTTCGACAAATTCGTGTTAGCGTACGACGATCTCTGTCATTTAGTTTTGATTTGCGCCCGCTATTACGTTTACACAATTATGTCCTCCCATGTTTTGTGTAGGCTGTCCTGATTGTTGAAATAGTTGCTCTCGAAACGTTCGATAAGTTGGCGGCCTTGGTTACTGATGTTCCAGCTAATCGGGTCCCCACAACCTACCCTCTTTGGAATTCTCTTAGGTCTTTAATTGCACGTCGACCTCGGCCTCTGAATACAAATACGAAATGTTAACTACTCATAAACAGCCTGCACTGATGCCTAGGCCGTAGTGAACACGCACAGTCCAGCGCAACACATACCTTAACCGCGTTGTTGACCGTCAAACACAACCATCTCATCATTACCACTGTTCACATAATTTTGCCTATCCCTGTATATATCGTGTAAACATTGTTCTCTGTATGATAGTATTTTAATTGTTTGTTCATCATATTTTCCGGGACTGGAAGGTGAGGACCAGCCCAGCATTTGCCTAAACGAGCGTGGGAAACCACTTAAAAACCACAGACCGGCCTGTGCAGCTGCCTGTCTCGCTATGTACGGGCTGCGCGTTACGCTACACGACCAGTTACACCGCTAGCAAGTACTGTTGTGACAAAATCCTAAATGTGACAGCACGTAAAATAGATGCAGATGGTAACTATTAGGTCTACAACTTAGCCTCGACATATTTTGCAATACATAATTTTAGGAACAACTCCACTTACAGCTGGTAAAATTGTTGTTTGTTAAAACACAACCGATTACGCCCTTAAAATCGCATCATCAGTTGGAACCTACACGGTAAAAAGCAAAGTACAGTGTCACCACATTTTATGGATATTAAAATTGATAAAGGAATGTGTAAAATATACTCACAATGTTAAAGAATCATAGGCATACCCATCTCTCCTAGTCAAAATTTGCTATTCAGAGCATATCGTCAATACCATCGACGTCATTCTCTAAACAGTAAATTTGGACTAGAAGCGATGGATATGCCTGCGAACTTTTAACTGTGTTAGTGTTTTAGACATTCATCTATTCATTTTAGTATCCGCAAAATGTGGTGACACTGTACTTTGCTTTTTACTGTGTAGGTTGGACCTGATGATGTGGCTTTAAGCCGCGAAACCGATTGTTTTCACCAGCTGTAAACGGAGTTCTTCCCAACATCATGCCTTTCAACAGCTGTAGTTGCCCATAACATAAAATAGTTTGCGTACTGCAATAGATGGCATTAGCGGGAAGCACTGGAGCAGGTAATAGGTCAGTGTCATGCAATAAGCTTACGCCTTTGTACACATAACAACATCAAAATATTAGTCGATTTATGCCTGCATTACCAAGTTATTGTCGATAAAATGTGTCAGTGTAACAGCTCAGTTCTAGTCATTTGCAGGAAGTTTTAGTTTCCTGATTTAACATGAAGAAATCTACTGCTGAGGCTAATAAAATGGTGGGTGAAACCTATGTTGAGGCAATTATTAGTCAAGGAATGTGCAAATAACTGTTTCAACGCCTCATAAACTGTGATTTTGACGTCGAAGACTGGCGCGGTGGTGGAAGAGAGAACGCTTTCGAAGCTCCTGAAACCGACGGTAGCAATCACAAGAAATTTTCGTCGAAAGCAACATATGCGTTTGAGGTGACTATTGGAAGACAAACGGCCACAATACAGCGACAGACACGAAAAGGTCATTTTTCAGCATGACATTGGTCGATCCCATGTCACAGAACTCGTCAAAACATGCTTGGGAACGTTGAAGTGGCAAGTCATGCACCACCTGCAGTATTCTCCAGACATATTTCTGGCTTCCACATCTTTCGGTCAATGGCACACGGCCTGGGTGACCAGCACTTTTCGTTATATAAGCATGTGGAAAATTAGATCGACTGACGGATCTCCTCAAGAGACTCTCAGTTCTTCCGCACCGGGATTCCTATGCTGTCCCAAAGATGGTTAAAAGTAGTGGCTAGGAATAGCTAATACTTGGAATAGCGAAGATTTTGTAAATTTTTCACAATAAAACCTCGAACTTCTAGTAACAACGGCGTAAGCATAGTTGTAGACCTAACACCAGTAGATATGCGTGTGACGTGGGTGAAAGAGATGGCAGATAAAAGACCTATTTCACACTTGTCCGGAAGCCGTCTAAACGGCACCATGTACATGGCATGCAGCTGCGCTTTCACATTTATCCCACTGCCGTTGTGAACGTCAAATTCAAATGACTTCAAGCACTATGAGACTTAACATCTGAGGTCATCATTCCCCTATACTTAGAACTACTTAAACCTAACTAACCTAAGGACATCACACACATCCATGCCCGATGCTAGATTCGAACCTACGTCCGTAGCAGCAGCGCGGTTCCGGACTGAAGCGCCTAGAACCACTCGGCCACAACGGCCAGCTGTTGTGAACGTCACGGCACGGTAGTTGCCTTCATTTTCTTCCTTCCCAGTCTCTCCAGCCTCTCAGCACAGTCCTGGCGAAATAGAACGTGAGCAAAAGTTAGCATGGGGTTTATTTTATCGTAGTTTGAAAAGGAGAAAAAGAACAGAGCACATTCATCCAATTAATTTATGAAGAACGAATCCCAGGCGTTTCGCTTTCTACTTCGAGAGCACCGTGACGATCCTGAGATCTCATCCAGTAAATTCGAATGAATGTATCAAAAATCTATTAACTGCACGAGCGACTGAGAGATCCGTTACAGCCCAACAACGTAAAGTAAGTCTGCTTATTTTGGAAATGAAATGTGTAACTGCAATACTCCATACACCTCATATGGTGTTGGCAGAAAATATTAATGAAAATTTCTATGTTCAATAATACTTGATGGTGGCAATCAGACTATAATCAGAAAAAATTAAGTGCATGTTCTAACCACAGAGCTATCTCACTACCACTCTCTGAAGACAAATGTGAGCAAGAAATTGAAATAATCAAGCAAACAGCTATTTGCAAATGGTTTTAACAGCTCCATAGTAGACACCCTAAAACACTCAATAGTGGCAACGCAGTCATGTCACTAAACACAAAAACAATACAGATCTGCCATAGAATCCGCTTTCTAGGTAATATCTCATATCAGACTGCCAGTGTCTTCATACGAAAAGGCATAAACATATCCTTTACCACAGACAACAAGACTGGACAGAAGTTACCTCGCATCCACACACGAAATCCACTTCATCAACGTGTGTGTAAAATTTAATGTTAGGACCGTGATTGCTTCTACAAGGGCCATACAGGTACATCATTTAAGATTAGATTCAAAGGACACATGGCAGCACTAAAAAACAAAAAATACCACACATCGGCAATAGCCACCCACCTGCATGAAACAAAACACCATGTTATCAACACAAGTATCAGCATCCTACAAATCCATCCTAATGGCAAAAAATAAGACATCCTTGAAAAACTCCAAATATACAAACACAAAACAAAACAACCTGAATCCATTCTGAATGACGAAAATTGCAATACGTACAATAGCACCATCTCTGTTTTCAGCAACTGCCTGCGTTATTAAATTTACAAAGTTCACTCACAAGCGCACGCACCTTAATACTTACCATAAATATTTACTTATGTTACCATGACATCCCCCAAATGTACAAGGGGTTGGCCTCATTTACAAATATACCATCATAGCAACAACTGGTACCCCATTGTGAGGCGGCGGGTGGAATATTTGTTATTGAAATGAATGTTCCTATTATTTATGCTGTTGTTTGCCGTTCTCAACACTGGCTCTCTAACTACAATATTGGCAACCAGAAAGTGATTAGCAAAACGTGAAGCCTGTAATTAGAATTCCTAGTGCCCACTTCATCTGAGAAATACATTTATAGCTACAGCTTATAGCTCTGAGGAATTAGGAGATTGTCTGGGATTCATAATCAAAAACCATTTTCTCTAAAATGTTCACTTTATTCTGAAAGTCACAGATCAAAAAGAATCCACACAATCCAACTACCAGAGCAGTTCTGAGTCTAATGCGCTGATGTAACTATAACTGTTCAAATTAAATATTTAAGTGAATGCTCGCCATAATTTGATGATAATGTTCATCAAACGCCACGCTAAATAATGGTAGAATGTCTGTCCCGCGACAGCACGTGAAAATACGACATACGCAAACTGAAGATAGATCATTAAAGTCATCCCAGAATTATTTCACTCGAAAACGATTTCATAGTTACGCGAATCCCGAGTAACTTATTACGGCATCCGAGGCTGTTTGTAGCAATGATACCGACGCGACACGACTCCTGGCACAGGTGGTGCGCTAATCAGCGTCTGGAGAGAACTGGGGCCTTCCTCTCTCGTGCAGCGTTCTTACATATAAAGCCGCGGTGCGGACGGCTAAGGGAACGCCTGATCAAATCTGCTCTCCCGACTAGCCGCTGGGCTAGTAATGCACCACTTTAAGTTATCGAATAAATCATTGCTTCCTTTGCTGATGGCCGCTGAAGCTCTCAATTTAAATGTGCAATCAGCACACAGGTTTCATAATAAACGTCTGACGTAGCCAAGTCAAATATTTTGGGCGAGAGAATTAATTTAATTACACTACACGCAGTAGACGAGCTCTGAACTTTCCCTTTGGAGATACGCTATCGCTATGGTTTTATAGTTATTCAGTTGAAACTTCTCACGTCTTTATGATTATGGCGGATCTCCCTTCTACTTAAATTTAAACATCCTAGCTTTATTTATTTGCCTACTTAATCTATCTTGCTTCCTTAATTTTTAAGACAGATACCTGAAAATCATGAATTTCAACTAAAATTTTAATTTGTGAGATCCAGAATACTGTTTCTACTAAATTATTATGCAAAAGGAATCTAAATATAAATTTTTAAGTTTCTAGCTCTTTTCTGTTGCGCTAATAACTTTTACAGAAAAACGTCCAAATTTCGAAAATGGTTAAAGTTATTGAACTGATATTCAACACATATTGATTTAGTATTACTCCTGACATGCTAGAAACGTTTCAGGTTATTTACTTGATTTTAAAGTATTGCGCAACATTCATGACGTCAGAGCTAGTTACAGCGGACTGGCCAGCACACAATGGAAAGACTGATGTGAATTTTATACGGCGTGAGTAGGCTGCTTCCCTACACCATGTCAGCTTGAAACTATAAGTGCATCAATTGATGGCACAAATTGTACATCTGTCTGCATATTTTAAAGCATTAACGAATGCATCTCCCCAACCTTTAGGCAGTTAATACATGTAATAGATATAATATTAAGAACCCCCTGTTTTGGAAAGTTTGCTTTCAACCAATCCTTCCTTCCACCCTCTCCCTCCCTCTCACTTTCTCTTTCTCTTGCTGTCCCTCTGCCTCCAGCCTTTCATTCCTGTCAGTCAATGCCACCCCACAATTGTTATTTATGTGTTATTTTACCACTGTAGCCAACATAATTATTGTACTTAAAGTTTGCAACATGTCGTCACCTGACTATATAAACGAATATGAATTTTAAGCTATATAAACATGACAAGATCTGATTTATATACAACCTGAAATATTCACACCAAAGCATGTATTCAACACATTAAAACAAAGCAGTCCAAAGTCCTTTAGAACGTAGTCTGTAATAATGTTGTTATGTATACTCTTTGTACTTTGTGATAATGTTTGTCTTCTGCTATAAGATCCTTGCACCTAATAGTTTCCAAACACCATATTTGTTTACAAAATATGGGAGTATACATATGACGTGTTACGAACACGTACCACTAGAGGTACTCTATTTTGCGTATTTTATTTTTACCGTTAGATATACGTTTGATTTTTAAATTAATAAATTAAGGAACGCAAAACCATGTTCTGAAATAGTATTTTGTTTCTCCACTAGACAGTGCCACAAGTTCCTCCAAAAAATCGTAACACAACACACACACTTGTCATACTAACAAATATAAGTCCACCTGATAATGGAGGTTTAAATCTTTGAAACGCGTAATGGAGATAAATAAACAGTGACTGGTAACAGTAAACTTACGTATTTACTTTAATATTTATATACCACAGAGAGAGACAATTTAAGTCTTCGACACATGTAGTAATGAAAGTTGCTCTTTTCATAAACATTTCATTACTTATCATCAGACACAAGAAACGTTGACGGTCGACACGAATGAAAGTAGAGATTACCTAATACTCTATTTTTACAGATCTCAGATTACATCGTACTTTTAATAACAAGCCTTATAACAAGAGTACGGTAAGTAAGTAACTATTCTATATACATCTACATCTACGTGATTACTCTGCTATTCACAATAAAGTGCCTGGCAGGCGGTTCAATGAACCACCTTCAAGGTGTCTCTCTAACGTTCCACTCTCGAACGGCGCTGGGGAAAAACGAGCACTTAAATTTTTCTGCGCGAGCCTTGATTTCTCTTATTTTATCATGATGATCCATGTCGGTTGGTGCCAATAGAATGTTTTTTCAATCGGAGGAGAAAACTGGTGACTTAAATTTCATGAGAAGATCCCGCCGCAACGAAACACGCCTTAAAATAAATTATTTCCACTCCAATTCATGTATTATGTCTGTGGCACTGTCTCCCCTATTTCGCGATAGTACAAAACGAGCTGCCCTCCTTTCTACTTTTTCGATGTCATCCGTCAGTCTCACCTGTTGCGGAACCCACGCCGCACAGCAGTATTCCAGAATACAGCTGACGAACATGGTGTAAGCAGTCTCTATAATAGACCTGTTGCACCTTCTAAGTGTTCTGCCAATGAATCGCAAACTTTGGTTTTCTCTACCCACAGCATTATCAATGTGATCGTTCCAATTTAGGGTGTTTGTAATTGTAATCCCTAAGTATATAGTCGAATTTACAGCTTTCAGATTTTTGTGAGTTATCGCGTAATCGAAATTTATCGGATTTCTTTTGTTACTCAAGTGAATAACTTCACACTTTTCTTTATTCAGGGTGAATTGCCACTTTTCGCACCATACAGTTATCTTATCTAAATCACTTTGCAATTCGTTTTGTCATCTGATAAAGATGGTAAATGACAGCATCATCTGCAAACAATCTACGACAGCTACTGGTATTGTCCCCTATGTCGTTAATGTAGATCAGGAACAATGGAGGGCCTATAACACTTCTTTGGGGAACGCCGGATATTATTTCCGTTTTACTCGATGACTTTCCGTCTGTTACTACGAACTGTGACCTTTCTGACAGCAAATCACAAATCCAGTCGCACAAATGGTTCAAATGGCTCTAAGCGCTATGGGACTTAGCATCTGAGGTCATCAGTCACTTGACTTATAACTACTTAAAGCTAACTAACCTAAGGACATCACACACATCCATGCCCGAGGCAAGATTCGAACCTGCGACCGTAGCAGCAGCGCGGTTCCGGACTAAAGCGCCTAGAACCGCTCGGTCACATCGCCGCAGTCGCACAACTGAGGCGATATTCCACAGGCACTCAGTTTGATTAGAAGACGCTTGTGAGGAACGGTGTCGAAAGCCTTCTGGAAATCTAAAAGTATGGAATCCATTTGACATCCCCTGTCTATAGCAATTATTACTTCATGAGTATAAAGAGCTAGCCTCGTTTCGCAAGAACGATATTTTCTGAATCCGTGCTGACTATGTTTCAACAAATCGTTTTCTTCGAGGCACTTCATAATGTTCGAGTACAGTGTATGTTCCAAAACCCTACTGCAAATCGACGTTAGTGATATGGTTCTGTAATTCAGCGGATTACTTCTACTTCCCTTTTCGGGTACTGGTGTGACATGTGCAATTTTCCAGTCTTTAGGTACGGGTCTTTCTGTGAGCGAGCGGTTGTTTATAATTGCTAAATATGGAGCTATTATATCAGTATACTCTGAGATGAACCTGACTGGTATACAATCTGAACCGGAAGCCTTGCTTTTATTAAGTGATTTAAGCTGCTTTGCGACACCGAGGAGGTCTATTTCTATATTTCTCATCTTGGCAGTTGTTCTTGATTGGAAGTCAGGAATATTTACTTCGTCTTCTTTGGTGAAGGAGTTTCGGAAAATCGTGTTTAATAACTGTGCTTTAGTGGCACTGTCATCAATGACTTCACCGTCGTTATCGCGAAGTAAAGGTATTGATTCTTCTATCGTCATATCATTATATTATATCTTACGAGAGTCAACAAAATTACTGTTTCAGTACATACAGCTAACATACGGGCAGAGCTAAACGTGCCATCACTATTCATAGTTTGCAGCAAAGATCACAATTGCTGTGCACAGTGCATCACTATAGGAAACATATTTAAGTTTCTTACAATACAGTTACTACAAACACGTTCTTCAGAGAATGCATTCAATCTATGGAAATGTTGGCTGCTGCCACAGTGTAATAACATTTCTGTAAGTGATTCAACGACTTACTTAGCGCGGACTTGTTTTCTGCATCATTCGTGTTTTGAAATGACCCACTCTATTTCTTGAATACATTAAGGTATGTGTGCGTCCTGTCCTTTTAATTTTGTAGCGTTTTGTCTCACAAAACTGGCTGTTTTCCAAAAAAAAAAAAAAAAATTAGACTCTCATTGTGTATTTACCAGGCCCAGGGTTGGAGTACAAAAGAAAGTTACGAAAACGAAAAGAATATAACAGTAGAAGGAATGAAATTATTATGTACACGCAGTTCTTGCCTAGAAGACTGCCGTGTCGTGCCTGAAAGATCGCCAACTTTCACTACGTCCCCAGCACCCCTACGCCGCCGTGCTGACGGCACGGCAACAGTCCACGAAGTGGCCGGCAGCTCGGCGGCTGCCGTGTGCCGTTTGGACGGCACCGATCCGTGCCACTTGGACGTAACATCTGCCGTACAGCTTTCCATACCAATGACGTTCACACAGTGCCCGTATAGGTTGCTGCCGGACAAGAGTGGAATGGGTGTACGGTGTCTGTCGTAACACAGGCCCAGAAGATCGAGCCGCTGGGAGAATAGCATGGTGAGAGAAAACCAGGGGGTTTGTCTAAACGAACATGGCTACCAGAGTCAGCGGCTGAAATATGTCTCCGCGGCTGAGTGTTCTAGGAGAGAGAATTTTGTTAGCAAATTATCTGGAAAATCCTCAAGTAACTTCGACAGCTGTTCGCTGTAGTTTGTGAAAGAGCTGGGCATTGTATCCAGCGAAGACCAAGCGAAGTATGATCCGTTATCATCATCATCATCATTTAAGACTGATTATGCCTTTCAGCGTTCAGTCTGGAGCATAGCCCCCCTTATACAGTTCCTCCATGATCCCCTATTCAGTGCTAACATTGGTGCCTCTTCTGATGTTAAACCCATTACTTCAAAATCATTCTTAACCGAATCCAGGTACCTTCTCCTCGGTCTGCCCCGACTCCTCCTACCCTCTATGAGTCTCTTGGGTAACCTTGCTTCTCCCATGCGTGTAACATGACCCCACCATCTAAGCCTGTTCGCCCTGACTGCTACATCTATAGAGTTCATTCCCAGTTTTTCTTTGATTTCCTCATTGTGCACACCACCCTCCTGCCATTGTTCCCATCTACTAGTACTGAAACGTCCCCTTAGAACAATTTATACAAGACTGTGCTTAACGTGACAAACAATAATTTTAGCG
The DNA here is from genome assembly GCF_023864275.1 of Schistocerca cancellata. Lineage (NCBI taxonomy): Eukaryota > Metazoa > Arthropoda > Insecta > Orthoptera > Acrididae > Schistocerca > Schistocerca cancellata. The sequence continues at coordinate 1,206,524,358 of NC_064626.1, forward strand.
CAACGCAATCTGACTATCAAAAATCCCTGCAAAAGAATGGCCCTGCGTAACATTAAACTATACCTTTCAGAAATCACTTACCTCACAAAAATCTTCGTTACTCGAACTACTGCAATACAGCGAACGCCACTACTGCCAGCTAAATAAAAGGTTCAAACTACTGAAGGCACTAACTACTGATAGGGATAGTTATCAAATGAAAGATTTTAATAGAGAACAAACAATGTATTTACCTTAATATTCATAATTGACATCCAGTATTACAAATTATCAAAACTCCGCCATCTTTCTCCCCACATCCACCACTGCTGGCGGCTCACCTCCAACTGGGCAACGCTACGCGCTGTTAACATCTAGCTGCCCCTCTACAATGGCAGACAACAATGCAAACTAGCCACAGACTGCACACAGCACAGCCAGTGATTTTCATACAGAGCGCTACGTGGCATTACCAATATAAAAATCTAAACAGCCTACTTACAGTACCTGCAATCGTCCTAGCTACTTTCATATCCGTTACCTCCACCTTGTTGATAAGGTAACCTGAATCCACCCAGCTTTCGCTCCCATACAAAAAAGTTGGTCGAAAGATTGAACGGTGCACAGATAATTTAGTCTTGGTACTGACTTCCTTCTTGCAGAAGAGAGTAGATCGTAGCTGAGCGCTCACTACATTAGCTTTGCTACACCTCGCTTCCAGTTCTTTCACTATGTTGCCATCCTGTGAGAATATGCATCCTAAGTACTTGAAACCGTCCACCTGTTCTAACTTTGTTCCTCCGTTAGTGCTACGAAAATTCTCAGCACATATTTTTATTTGTATCTGTAAGTCAAGTTCATTGATAATCGACAACAGGTTGTGCGATGAAAATTGGCAGCGTTGTGGAATACAATCTAAATACACCATTACACTTACCAATTTTCTTATCTTTTTTCATTTTGTGTGCCTTTGCACCTCATCAGCGTAGGGTCGGCATGGTTATTAAAGCATTTGGCGTGGTTAGTTTAAGGGGAGGCTGGATGATCCCCAAGTCACAACCCCGCAACGGCTTGGGGATGCTATATGGACCCCAGACGCCTGCGTTCAGAGTTAGTCAATATGAAAGTGGCGGAAAGTTTTCTAAATGTTCGCGAACAGTGTGTCTGAGGTGCAACTTTGGTACCAACAGCTTTACAACCATCGTCAGAAGTGTGTTACAGCTAATGATGATTACTTTGAAGGGCGGTAAACATATCTTGTTTGTAACTCTTGTTTCCTTTATTTTATGAGACCATTATCCGAACTTTTTATACTTACCTTATATTTCGGCAATGCATCAAGCGTTTCGGACGATTCAAACGAATTACAACTAAGTAAAACGCAAATACAAACAAAACGCCTTAATTAAGAGGTGTAGTATTAAAAATACAGCATGATGTAAGTAAAGACGTTACTTATTTGCGTATGTTTTACAGGTATGAGATTTATTCCATAGTGAAATTAGCATTTATTTGAAATGGCGAGTAATAAAATTGTTTGTATTGTAGAACAAAGTTTAATATATATTCTTATTCCATTTTGAAATGATAGCATTCACTTTAAGTTTGCTGTATTATTTTTCTGAAATTGCAAAAATTACTGGGCAAAAATGAATTTTTCTAGATGCGAATAACTTTTTCAAGGCACAACATGGTCGTGTACCTATAAAAAGCATTATATTTGAGTGGAAACGTGTTGCAAGCGAGAAAATCCTCTCAGTACTGTACTTAATAGCCTACATGTTGCATTATTACACTACTGCACATCAATAACCAGAAAGTTGGTTGATTGACTTAGGGGAGGGGACCAAACAGTAAGGTCATCGGTCTCATCGGATTAGGGAGGGATGAAGCAAGAAGTCGCCCGTGCCCTTTCAAAGGAACCATCTTGGCATTTGCCTTAAGCGATCTAGGAAAATTATAGAGAACCTAAATCAAGATGGCAGGACGCGGATATAAGTCCAGTCAGCTAACCACTGCACCACTTCGCTCGATAATCAGAAAGTGAAATCAAATTAAGAAGTAGTACCATCAACGATCAGTTAAAACAGTTAAAACAGTTTTAAATAAAAGCTATTGACAACTAACATAAATTTCCAACTTCAAGACAGAGCAAATTGTTAAAACATTAAAAAACTCCGTTCATTTGCAAATGTTACGAGTTCCACAGCAGAAGAACTTCTGGTTCAAACAACAAGACTGTGCACGATTGACGAAATATGGCCTAACCGAACATTCTCAAAGTAACTAGTTTTAAAAATATACGGAATTTTAATCACCATAGCACTCTCTAACTGAAAAATCAACAATATCCTTCAATAGCTTTAATATATTGTACAGAATTTAGATATCTAGAGGTCGTAATAATTGCGAACGCTGCACAGAACACAATCTCATGTCTCACAACAACAAAAACTGTACAAAATGGCTGAAACTGCTTACGGAGGTCTCTAGTGCGATTTTCCTTACTGTTATTCTAAGTCCGGTCACTAGCTTGAAACACCGACCAGGAAGGATCGTGCATTCGTAGGTAAAATACCCTCAAAGTACAACTCTCTACCCTACTGAAGAATTATGAGTTAAGGCCGAAGTCCATTAGCGTTATAGATAATGAATACTACAATAGGTAGTTCAGTTGAAGAGGGAAGCTTATTTCTGAAATGTGCAAAAACTGAAACTGCTCAGACAAACGATGTACAAGGAGGATAACTGCGAAGAAACATTGAATAACAACAACTGATAGATAAAAGAAAATAACTGAAAATGTTCAGAAAAAGATAAGCACACAGAAATACAAAAATCAGAAATGAGACAGAAAGGAAATACACGTAAGCCCAAGGGGTATGACTGCAGGAAAAATGCGAAGAAATCGAACAAGAAAGAGTTGTCGGAAGGATTGATTCAGCATACAGAAAAGTCAAAACAATCTTCGATGAAATTAAAAGAAAACATGTCACTATAAAAAGTGCAAGAGGCGTTCCGTTGTTAAACAGGAGAGAGCGGATAAGTGGAAAGAGTACATTGAAAGGTTCTACGAGAAGGAGGAAGTATCTGATGTGATGCAAGGAGGAATGAAAGTCGATAAGGTCGACGTAGTTGTCCCGTATCGGATTCACTAAAACAGAACGCTATTGCGATCAAATAAGACGGAATGCCAGGTAACATTCCTTCGGAATTTCTAAAACCTTTGGAGGAAGTGGAAACCAAACCACTACTGATATTGGTTGTAATATCTATGATTCTGGAGGCATATATTAATATATATGGTTCTGGAGATATATCATTAGACTCTGGAAAAATATCATCCAAACAGTACCGAAGGTAGCAAGAGCAGACAAGCGCGACAGCTGTTGCACAATCAACTTGACAACTCCCGCATCCAAATTGCTGACAAAAATAATACACAGAAGAATGGAAAACAAAATGGAGTATCTGTTAGATGACACTCAGGTAACTGGCACAGAGAGGCAGTTTTGACGTTGTAAATGATAATGGATTCAAGAGTTTCGCTCCTGCTGTCCAGTTTACACATCAAAGAAGCAATGACGGAGACAAAAGAAAGTTTCAGGAGTAGGATAACATTCATTGCAAAAGAATATCAACGATAACATACATTGGTAATATTTCTGTCTTCAGTGAAAGTGAGGAAGAATTGCATTATGCCTTAAATGGTTGGACCAATCTAATGACCATACAGTACGGATGGAGAGTAAAAAGAAGGAAGAAAAAAGTATTGTGGAGTGCCAAAAATGAGATTATTGATAAACTTAAAGTCAAAATTTGGAACCATGATGTAACAGAAGTGAAACAATTCTGCTACCTTAGACCAAAATAACACTTTTACGTTTTGAGCACAACACAGTGTGAAAACCTGGAAAGGAAGATCATCGAAGCGAATGAGATGTGATGCAACAGAAAGACGCTGAAAATTATGTAGTTTGGTAGGGTGATATATAAGGATTATTTTACATTTCTTCAAGGTACAGATCTTAATATTTAACACCAGGTGTAAAATATTGAGACTTATATATAAAAAATCGTCCTCTAAGTCACCGTGAATTTTGCTATGATTATGTTGCAATTCCTGAGAATATGAAGAGGTTCTCAGTAGAATCAGATAGGAGTGGAACATGTGGAAATTACTGGAAAAAAGAAAGGACAGGATTACAGGACGTCAAGGAATAACTACCATTGTACTTGTTGTAGAAGATAAAATCAAAATTCTGATTTAATTCGTTCCTTGAAAAGGTCTTGATGGAATAAGCCTCGTATTTTAGTACACTACGGACTGAAAATCCGTGAGTGTGGCTTCTGGGGTACTTGGTGGTCACTGAATGGCACCCTGTCCACCAGTCCATACATCAAAGTTTAGAAGGTCTCTAACAAAAACTAAATAATGCATTGGTGATACAACTTGGTTCCATATCAACTTTCTCTTAGCCGACTGAGATGGCCGTAAGTGAATTATGTTCCAGGCCTGACAACAATTATTGAAGCGTAACTATGTAATTTAAAGAAGTGACAACACCGTTAAAATAAAAGACCCGATGAGTCCACCGCTAAAATTCCTTGCCCATAGATTCATGTCAGAAGCGTTTAACATTGATTCCATCGCTACATGGGAATTCGTAGGATACCAGTAGACGCAGTTGAACTCTCCGTTCTGCCATTCACTCGAAAAGTGGGTTCGTTGGTACAAAAAATGTTTTGTAAAACTTGCGATCAACTTCTTGTCGGGCTGCGTACAAACTCGCAGAATCCAAACGCGTATCCGGCTCATTTTCATTGAGGCCTATAAGGTCTCAGTTTCAGCTTTTTCTGGTCCTTAGTAGGCCTCTTCTTGAACTTCCACTCTCCTTGAAAGTTTTACATCAGATTAAGTCGATCAGTGCACAAAAAACTGCTCCGTTAAGATTTTACTCTGTAAGAAAAGACTTTGGCCTACCTGGCCGAGATGCCGCCGCCATCAACCCAATCACTTAAAACCTTAAATTTAATTTACGAAAAATTTCTTGAGATGGAGGTTCCGTGTATGGGAAACGTCCCATGAACAAATCGCAAACATTATTGAAATTATGGCCATGTTTCCACCATGTTATCAAAAAAAACGTACGCTGTTCTGCAGTTAAATTTGTAGTCATTGTTCCTTAGACAACAAAATTTTTTCCTCAGACCTGAAACTGCTAGTCTCAAGTAAACTATGATACTGCGCACTCCTCAGTTTCACAGCTGACTAGTACGCTAAACAGCACGAAGTCTAATGATAACTTGTGACAACTTATTTATGGCACATTCCTCTCTCATAAATTTTAATTGAATTTGCTGTCGTAAGATTTCTGATTTTATGAGACAGTGTTTGATACGTACCCTGAGCTAGCCACCCCCAGTACAAATATTCTGACCACCTCAGTGACCAGCTTCCAAGAATCTGCGACGTCATTGATCTGCATGTGTTACTTCGTGCTTGCATCAAATTCCTTGCCCAGCATACAGAGAACTCAATGCCTATTTTTAACAGCTGTACTGTTGTACTTCTTTTCATCGGTCTTACAGCTGGTTTGATGCAGCCCGCCACAAATTCCTCTCCTGTGCTAATTTGTTCATCTCAGAATAGGAATTGCAACCTACGTCCTAAATTATTTGCAGAATGTATTCCACTCTCTGTCTTCCTCTACAATTTTCACCCTCTACAGCACCCTCGAGTGCCATGGAAGTTATTCCTTAATGTTTTAAAAGATGTCCTGTTATCATGACCCTTGTTATTGTCAGTGTTTTCCACATACTGTATTTCCTTCCGCGCCGTTTCTACGGAGGACGTCCTCTTCTTTATCTCAATAGTACATCTAACTTTAAACATTCTTCTTATCACCTCATTTCGGATGTTTCGATTCTCTTCCGTTCCCGTTTTCCCACAGTCCATGTGTCACTATCACATAATGCTGTGCTCCAAATGTACATTCCCAAAAATTTCATCCTTAAATTAAGGCCTATGTTAATTCCTTAATTTCGTCTACTTCGTGATTACTGATTCTGATGTTAAGTTGCTCACTCTACTTATTTCTGCTACATCGCATTACTTTTGTCTTTATTCTATTTACTCCCAGTCTATATACTGTACAAATTAGCGTATCCATTGCATTTAACAGATCCTATAATTCTTCTTAAGTTTCACAGTCGATAGCAATGTCATCAGCGAGTCTTATCATTGATATCCTCTTACCCTGAATTTTAATTCCACTCTTGCATCTTTCTTTTATTTCTGTCATTGCTTCTTCGATGTACGATAGAGATTGAATAGCAGGGGCGAAAGACTACGTCGATATCATGCATTCTTTTTAATCCGAGCTCTTCGTTCTTGATCTTCAACACTTATTGTTCTCTCTAGGATTTTATATATTTGGGGAAATTCCCTTTAGCTTACCCCTATTTTCGTCAAAATATCGAACAGCTTGCACTTGTTTACATCGTCGATTACGTTTTCCAGGTTGACAAATCCTATGAGCGTGTTATGACTTTCCTTCAGTTTTGCTTCCATTATGAACTGCAATGTCAGAACTGCCTCTCTCTGCTTTTACCTTTTCTGAAGCTGAACTGACAGTTATCTAACACATCCTTAATTTTCTTTTACATTCTTCTGTATATTAGTCTTGTCGCCAACTTGAATGCACATACTGTTAAGCTAATTTTGCGATAATTCTCCCACTTGTCGACTCTTGAAATTTTCAGAATGTTTGGATGACGTTTTTCCAAAAGTTACATAGTATATCGCCAGTCTCATACATTCTACACACCAACGTGAATGATAGTTTTGTTGTCACTTCACCCAATGATTTCAGAAATTTCAATAGAATTCTATCGATCTCTTCCGCCCTATTTGATTTTAAGTCTTGCAGAGCTCTTTTGAATCTCGTGCCTTATACTGGATCCCCTATCTCTTCGCTAACAGCCCTGTTTCTTTTTCTGTCACGTCGTCTGACAAGTCACCCCTCTCATAGAGGTCTTCAATGTAATCCTTCCACTCATCCACTCTCGCCCCTGCATTACACACAGGTATTCCCCTTACTCTCTTGATGTTACCGCCATTGCTTTTAATACCACGGAAGGTTGTTTTGACTTTTCTGTATCTGACTCGGCCCTTCCGACAATCATTTCTTTTCGAATTCTTCACGTTTTCCGAGTAGCCATTTCATCTTAGATTCCCTGCAGTTCCTGTTCATTCATTTATATGTGACCTGTATTTCTGTGCTCCTGAATTTCCAGGAACAGTTTTGCACTTCTTTCTTTCCTCGAACAACTGAATTATTTCTTCTGATAACACGGTTTCTTCGCAGTTACCTTCCTAGCACGTACGTTTTTTGTTTTTTTTCCAACTTCTGTAATCCCCTCTTTTAGAGACGTCGATTACTCTTCAACCGAGCTGCCTACTGAGCTATTCCGTATCGCAGTATGTACATCCCTAGGGAACTTCAAGTACATCTCTTCATTCCTTAGTACTCCCGTATTGCTTGTTGATTCTTCCTGACTAGTACCATAAACTTCAACCTACTCTTCAGCACTACTAAATTGTGATCTGAGTCTATATGTGCTCTAGGGTACGCCTTACCATCCGGTACCTGATTTAGAAATCTGTCTGACCCTACATCTATGCGTTTTCTTAGTATAACTCTTCCTCTTCAGATTCTTGAACAGAGTATTCCCTATTACCATCCGAAATTTATTGCAGAACTCAATTACTTTTTCTCCTCTCTCATTCCTACTACCAAGCCCATATTTTCTCTCAATGCTTTCTTCTACTCCTTCCCCTCCATCCTCATTGCAATGCCCCTGACTATTAGATCTCCATCTCCCTTTACGTAGTAAATTATCCTTTCAATATCCTTATACAGTCTCGCTTCTCTTCAGCGTCTGCTTACGTCGTCGGCACATATACCCGAACTACTGTTGTCGGTGTTGGTTTTTCTGTCGATGCTCATGAGAAGAACCTTATCACTGAGTCGTTCACAGTAACTCACTCTCAGCCCGGCCTTCGCATTCATAATAAAGTTTACTCGTGATATATCACTTCTTGCTCCCGTTGATCTTGCCCTATACTCGCCTGACCAGAAATCCTTGTCTTCTTTCCATTTCATTTCAGTTACTCTCACTATATCTGAATTGAGCCTTACAATTTGCAAGTGGTTAATTGGAAAAACGAAATTAGTTCGTCGTTCTTAATATCAGTGTACATCAGAATAGTGTGATAAGAGCTTTACTGTGGTTGACGTGTTTAATAAGCTGTCTAGAAACGATATATACAATTTTCTCTCCCTGTAGAATGAAAACTATGATCTGTTGCAGGGAAAGCGACAGGTAACTACCAAAGTTAAGCAAAGCTATGCTATAGGGAACAGCGAAATTGGTTGCTGAATGAGCAAGTATATGGTTCAAATGGCTCTGGGCACTATGCGACTTAACGTCTGAGGTCATCAGACACCTAGAACTTAGAACTAATCAAACCTAACTAACCTAAGGACATCACACACATCCATGCGCAATGCAGAATTCGAACCTGCGACCGTAACTGTCGCGCGGTTCCAGACTGTAACGCCCAGAACCGCACGGCCAGTACCCTTTAGCCGTCTCTGTACGTTTGCCCCACTCGTGTTGTCGCCGCACACTTAAACTGTCAAGCCTTCGGTCCGAAGACGTAGGTGTGTCGAGACGCCGGCCTGGCTGGCCGAGCGGTTCTAGGCGCTTCAGTGTGGAACCGCGTGACCGCTACGGTCGCAGGTTCGAATTCTGCCTCGGGCATGGGTGTGTGTCAAGTCCTTAGTTTAGGTAGGTTTAAGTAGTTCTAAGTTCTAGGGGACTGATGATCTCAGCTGTTAAGTCCCATAGTGCTCAGAGCCATTTGAACCATTTTTGTGTCGATACGAACCTTCCAAACTATTCCATCAAACAATGCTGCCTGATACATGAATGTACGTTGCATTACACGGCGCTCGTTTGAAAATGACATTATTACAGAAATCATCAGATATCCCGTTTCAATAAAGATGTTATTGGCAAACGTGGACAATGACTTCTTTTAAAGAATTTATCGTTGCTGTGAAACAATATGTTAAGAAAATATTGAGAATATAGAGAAATAGGGCCACAAATCCATCCTCAATCCTGCCAAATTACTGTATTCTCGTATGATTTATAATGAATACTACAGCAAAATATATTACTAAATCTCATCTGTTACATTATAAAACTATTCCAGTTCACACTGTGTGAACGTTTAAGCCTTCCGTAGCTTTGCATGTAATTTCAACCTAAGTATAAAGCAGAAAACACGGTTGTCTGCTCCAAACAAGTAACATCGACAAACATAACCAAGCGAGATGGCGCAGTGGCTAGCACAATGGACAACGGATCCAACCTGCGTCCGGACATCCAGAATTAGTTTTTACGTTATTTTCCTAAATCACTCTGGGCAAATGCCAGGATATTTCTTTGAAAGCGCACGTCTGATTTCCCATTCATGACTCAATCCGAGCTTATGCTCCGTCTCTAAAGAGCTGGATGCCGAGGGGACGTTAAACCCCATCTTCCTTTCTTCGTTTGACAAACGTGCCAGCGTTGCCAGTGTACACCCAGCGGCTGCTATGTCTAGTGTTAGTGATTTCTTGGGAGAAGAGAGGAAAAGAAAAAATGACAAGAAAGGGTGCGGAGAGACGCAACTCCGTTTACAGCTTTGGCAAGGGGAAGAAACAGCTAACATAACATCTAATATGGTATATTTCCTTTTAATTGGCCTCCTCTGAAGACTCACTATCAGACAAGTCAATTGAAGCAATAAAAATGACTTCGGCGAAATTTTCTCGGATGCCTTCCTTCATAAAAGTATTTTAAAGCATTTTTTCTGCGTAGCACATGCACATAACCTAGTCTCTACGCTAACATCACCAATGGGTCCCTCATCTGAATGTGCAGTTTCTGGCGGCAACCTTTCCTTTCACTAGCGCTCATAGTTTTTCTAGCGTGTTGTATAGGTAGTGGAAAGCGGTCAGTCTCACAACCTTGTGGTCTATTTCTGCTTGTAAGTTGGAAAGGTCAAATTAATTGTAAAAGTGCTCTTGTCACCTGACTTCCTCCGACATCTATGCTTTATAAGCCGGCCGAAGTGGCCGTGCGGTTAAAGGCGCTGCAGCCTGGAACCGCAAGACCGCTACGGTCGCAGGTTCGAATCCTACCTCGGGCATGGATGTTTGTGATGTCCTTAGGTTAGTTAGGTTTAACTAGTTCTAAGTTCTAGGGGACTGATGACCTCAGCAGTTGAGTCCCATAGTGCTCAGAGCCATGCACATCTATGCTTTCAATAAAATAGACAGAAATTGAAATATTTTCATTGATAGTCACTGAGCAACTTATTCCTTCATTATATTTAAAACAGGAATTTTCTCCTTTCTTTTATCCGACCTTATCCACGGCAAACCCATAACCCTGTTCTAAAGTACCTAATACAAATAAAGCAAGTGTTTAAATACATCGCTGTTTATCTCTTCATCATAAGAGACGGATGCCACTCTTCGTTAAGAAATACTCAGCTGATCCTGCATGACAGGTACTTTCTGTTCTTCACCAGTCGCGACTTTCAGAACACCACTACTCTTCCGATCCTGCCAGGAGTGATTTGTGCCGTGATTTTGATTGATCCAAGTCTCATCGTGATAAAGAATAGTATATGATGATTTTCTCCCCTGATGTGTATTTTTCTCAGAATAGTTGCCCTAGTTGCTACAATATCGGATCTTCGCACCAGAACGCGTCTGCCATTAATGCACTTTTTGTAGCTGAGTCTCAAAGAATTCAGAATTCGTCCAGTCAGTGAAGGTCCCTTGTGAAACCTTGGTGCGTAAAATATCTTCAGCCTCTTGATCGGTGAGATTCTCCCTACGGTCGTAAAATTCTAGTGCAATCTTTCTGGAAATAATCCAAATCCGTGACAAGCTGCTCTTCCGCTAGTACCTTTCCAAGGAGACTGAAACTTCACTTCAAGACCACAGGTTTCAATGGCCCGTGCTTCTGCACGCATTCGCTGTACTCTTCGGCTAAGGTTTCGTATCTTCTGGCGTTGTTTCAAGGTCGCGAAGTTGTTCGCACACCTTGTGTATGATTCACTTTATTTGATCCGTGTGTCTTGTAACTCATACATCTTAACTACGGAAGTCGCAGCTCTCTTCACAGACGTGCAACACTTCCACACAGCAGATGCATAAGCCACTGATGGGTAGCAACAAAGCTACAAAGCCGTACCGACGGTAGCAGGAATCAAGTACAGTGTTGCCACATAAATTCTGTCGACCACAGACTATGGCTGATGAACCCTGTCAATGACAGGCGTCTGATTGGTATTCTTAGATTCTTATGACCAAAAACACACCGATCCAGCGTCCCTTGCAAATTTAGGAATTTGTACACTTTTGTAATCTGGCTTAATAAAAATGAAACATAGAGAAACATTAAGTCCAGGGAGATTTGATACAAGGACTGCATGGGTTACATAGTTAGCACAGTCATTAGCAAATAAACTAAAGACTTTACATTTAGATGCTGTAACAATCTTCAGGTTTCATTCGCGCTAGAATAACAAGAAAATATCTAATACACAAATATGGCCTATTTCCAGTTGTCTTACAACATCAGATACTTGAGTGATGCACCCGATGACCAGTGGCAGAGAACACGTTGGTTCACAAGAGTGTTCAGCTCTCGGATGAGCAGTGCGGCTCTCTGTAGGCATAACGACTCACAACGCCTGCAGTATTATTAATCAGTTACAGATGGCTTATATTCGAATGCGTTTACAGTCGCGAGCCGAATGCAAGACCTAGTAAGCGGCACGAGAGGTAGGACAACTCACGTACCTCTACCGATAATTCCTTAACCCTGTTTTGGTCCATTTTTGCGTCTTCCATCTTCCTGCTGAACCATTACCGGCGGCCACTGTCTCTGCCCCTCCGGAGTGGCCCTGTGTAAGCTCGCCATACAAAAAAATTGGTCACCCCAGTTGCGCACTCGCAGATGAATCCTTTAGCGTTTGCAGATGACACGGCGATCGAGTCACGCCCTCAACTGCGTTCGCGTTGCATCTAGGCAAGCATAAGGAAGTACTGATGAGTGAGACATTTGTTTCAAGCGGTCATTGTAGATCTAGAAAAGGCATATGACCGGGTTCCTAGGAGGAAGTTATTGTGTGTTCTACAAGATTATGGAATAGGAGGCAAACTTTTGCAAGCAATTAAAGGTCTTTACATGGATAGTCAGGCAGCAGTTAGAGTTGACGGTAAATTGAGTTCATGGTTCAGAGTACTTTCAGGGGTAAGACAAGGCTGCAACCTGTCTCCGCTGTTGTTCATATTACTTATGGATCATATGTTGAAAAAATAGACTGGCTGGGTGAGATTAAGATATGTGAACACAAAATAAGCAGTCTTGCATATGCGGATGACTTAGTGGTGATGGCAGATTCGATTGAAAGTTTGCAAAGCAATATTTCACAGCTAGATCAGAAATGTAAGGACTATGGTATGAAGATTAGCATCTCCAAAACGAAAGTAATGTCAGTGGGAAAGAAATATAAACGGATGGAGTGCCAAATAGGAGGCACAAAGTTAGAACAGGTGGACGGTTTCAAGTACTTAGGATACATATTCTCACAGGATGGCAACATAGTGAAGGAACTGGAGGCGAGGTGTAGCAGGGCTAATGCAGTGAGCGCTCAGCTACGATCTACTCTCTTCTGCAAGAAGGAAGTCAGTACCAAGACTAAGTTATCTGTGCACCGTTCAATCTTTCGACCAACTTTGTTGTATGGGAGCGAAAGCTGGGTGGATTCAGGCTACCTTATCAACAAGGTTGGAGTTATGGATATGAAAGTAGCTAGGATGATTGCAGGTACTAGTAGATGGGAACAATGGCAGGAGGGTGTCCACAATGAAGAAATCAAACAAAAACTATACTATAGATGGAGCAGTCAGGGCGAACAGGCTTAGATGGTGGGGTCATGTTACACGCATGGGAGAAGCAAGGTTACCCAAGAGACTCATGGATTCAGCAGTAGAGGGTAGGAAGAGTCGGGGCAAACCGAGGAGAAGGTACCTGGATTCGGTTAAGAATGATTTTGAAGTAATAGGTTTAACATCAGTAGAGGCACCGAAGTTAGCACTGAATAGGGGATCATGGAGGAACTGTATAAGGGGGGCTATGCTCCAGACTGAACGCTGAAAGGCATAATCAGTCTTAAATGATGATGATGATGCTGGTCATTGTAGGTAAACGTGGGTAAATGTAAGGACGTGACAATGCCAAAATGGGAAATCGTGTTTGGCTGTGCCCATGGCATACAATGTGCGAAATTGCTGGATTTGTTGGTGTTTCGTTGCAGGCGTTTCAGCGTGTCTACAAGCAGTGGTGCAACACACGTGACCAGGAAGCAGACGATAGAGTTGCTCTCGGAAAAAGACTGACTGAGAAGGATCAGGGACACGTTTAATGGTTTGTGAATCAAACTCGTTTCCTGACCGGAATGGAACTGCTGCAGGCAGTGAATGAAGGTCCATCCCATTCTGTTAGCGAGAGAACATTGCGACGTGAACAGTATGTAATGAACATTTGGAGTCGGTCATCTGGCAAGAGGCCACTTGTACTCCTATTTTTCAGGACGACAGCGGCGTAGTTCATCGAGCCGGAAGAATATGTGACTTCTTTTCTGAAAACTCTCCCACGCTATTAAATCTTCATTGACGTGTAAAATCGCCTGACCTGAACCTCATATAATATCTGTAGGATATGTTGGGACGGCTGGTAAAACGCCGATGTCAGCATCCCCACAATCTGGAGGAATTGCGTGATGAAATCGTCAGCAAGTGACTTAACATGGATGCGACGTACCTGCGTGCCCTTGTGGACTCACTTCCTAACCGACTTCAGGCGATTATCAAGTCCAGGGGAGGAATTACTTGGCATTAAATGATGCTTATAACGAGTTTTCTAGGAATGACTAATTTTTTATCCGGTGTCCTGATGCTGCTACCTGGATGGGGCCAAGCCGGAGTACTCCAAACGCTTCTCATCGGCAGTTACAAGCGAAAACCTAATATTTCCCTCCTAGCCGCCAGTTTCGCCGATACTTTGCACAGTTTCTGTGCAGTGAAAGTACAGGGCTATTACAAATGATTGAAGCGATTTCATAAATTCACTGTAGCTCCATTCATTTACATATGGACACGACACACTACAGATACGTAGAAAACCTCATAAAGTTTTGTTCGGCTGAGCCGCACTTCAGGTTTCTGCCGCCAGAGCGCTCGAGAGCGCAGTGAGACAAAATGGCGGCAGGAGCCGAGAAAGCGTATGTCGTGCCTGAAATGCACTCACATCAGTCAGCCATAACAGTGCAACGACACTTCAGGACGAAGTTCAACAAAGATCCACCAACTGCTAACTCCATTCGGCGATGGTATGCGCAGTTTAAAGCTTCTGGATGTCTCTGTAAGAGGAAATCAACGGGTCGGCCTGCAGTGAGCGAAGAAACGGTTGACCCCTTTTTCTTCTGCGAAAAAAACGTTACAGGACACGTGTATCTGGACATGCTGGAAAATTGGCTCATGCCAAAACTGGAAACCGACAGCGCCGACTTCATCTTTCATCAGGATGGTGCTCCACCGCACTTCCATCATGAGTTCGGCATTTCTTAAACAGGAGATTGGAAAACCGATGGATCGGTCGTGGTGGAGATCATGATCAGCAATTCATGTCATGGCCTCCACGCTCTCCCGACTTAACCCCATGCGATTTCTTTCTGTGGGGTTATGTGAAAGATTCAGTGTTTAAACCTCCTCTACCAAGAAACGTGCCAGAACTGCGAGCTCGCATCAACGAAGCTTTCGAACTCATTGATGGGGACATACTGCGCCGAGTGTGGGAGGGACTTGATTATCGGCTTGATGTCTGCCGAATCACTAAAGGGGCACATATCGAACATTTGTGAATGCTTAAAAAAACTTTTTGAGTTTTTGTATGTGTGTGCAAAGCATTGTGAAAATATCTCAAATAATAAAGTTATTGTAGAGCTGTGAAATCGCTTCAATCATTTGTAATAACCTTGTACAGAACACTTTTTCAGCGAGAACTTATTTAACCTGAAGGAGCATTTGTCAGTGTATAGTGAGGTGAGCGTTCAAGGGGTAAGCAAGGTGTTTGTTCAGAGCCCCAAGGAATCATTTCATGTCGCTTGTCACGAACTCACTACGTCACGTGCAGCAGTGCACATGAGCGCATCATTTCCCGAAAATAATTTAACCAAATGACAAATATCTTCAGGTGCCATTAAACGACACCTGAAGGAGTTATCACTTGGACGAATCAGCAACACTTGTTGACCTTGAACTCCTTTCACGCACTTTTCTCAGTGACGAGTCGATGTTTCATGTTTGTGAAACAGTTAACAAAATAGCTGTAGCATATGGAAATCAGAGAGTACTCTACGGCACTGGCTCCTTCCCTTACTTGGCTTGCATTTGTCACGCGTCTCTCGCCCGGTGCGGGGTCCCGGTCAGCTGGAAAAGGACGCAGGTGATTCCTCTTTATGGGACGGGGGTGGAGGGGTTAGGGTAGTGGACCTACTGAATCGCACACCAGTATCCTTGGCATCGGTTTGCTGCAGCATCCTCTGTTCGAGTATGGTGGATTCTTGAGAGGGGGGGCTTCTGTCCACAAATAGCAAGGTTTTGTAAAGCACTGCACATGCGAGGCTCTGCTTGCCCTTGTCTCACATGAGATTCTGCAAACCATGGATGGGGGGCGGTAAACGGATTCCATATTCCTACATTCTGTAAACTATTTTATACGGTGCCACACAGCCGACTGTACAAACTGTACAAGCATACGAAATAGGTTCCCACATATGTGAGTGACTCGGAGACTTCTTAAGTAACGGGACTCCTTACGCTACCCTCAACGGCGGGTGTTCATCGGAGACAAGGGTATCGTGAGGAATCCCCCAAGGAAGTGTGACAGGACTGCTGTTATTTTTTATATGCGTAGATGATGGGAAGGACGGGATGCGTAGCAGTCACCGGCTGTTTGCTGTTGATGCTGTTGTGTACGAGGAGGTAACGACGTTGAGTGACTCAAGTGCTGCAGGATCACTTGCACAAGGTATCTGGTTGATGTGATGAATGACAGCTAGGTCATAATGTAGGTTGAGGCAGATGAGTAGGAAAAACAAACTCCTAATTTTAGAGAACAGTATTAGTAGTGAGCTGCTTGACACAGTCTCGTCGATGAAATACCTAGACGTAAGGTTGCAAAGCAGTATGAAATGGAATGAGCATCTAAGGACTGTAGCATGGAAGACGTATGGTCGATTTTGGTTTATTGGTAGAATTTTAGAAAATGTGGTTCATCTGTGAAGGAAACTGCGTATAGGACGATGGTGCGACCTGTTGTTGAGTTCTGTTCGAGTATTTGAGATCCGTACGAGGTCGGACTAAAGGAAGACAGTGAAGCAATTCAGAAGCGGGATGCTGGATTTCGTGGCAGCAGGTTCGAACACGGAAGTATTACGGAGATCCTTCGGGAACTCAGATGGTAATCAGTGGATGGAAGACGGCGTTCTTTTCGACGAGCAATATTGAGGAAATTTAGAGAACAGTTGTGTGAAGCTGACTGCAGAACGATTCTGCTGCCGCCAAGGTACATTTCAAGAAAGGACCGTGAAGATAAGATTAGAGAGATTAGGGCTCGTACGGGGTCATATACACTCATGCTCATACATTAAGGATAATGCTGATACATGTTGAAACAACGCTCTGGTGGGCGGTTTGCGGGTTTAAATCACCTCGGCGTATGACCATGCGGTGCCTTTGAGCTGCGGTCGTCGCACGGTGGCGCTGGCAGCAGTCCACATACGCAAGGTGTGTTGGTGCATGTCAGATTACGGTGCAGCGAGTAAGTGTGCACACATTTTCAGACGTTCTAATGGAGACTGTGTGTTGATTCAAATGGCTCTGAGCACTATGGGACTTAACAGCTATGGTCATCAGTCCCCTAGAACTTAGAACTACTTAAACCGAACTAACCTAAGGACAGCACACAACACCCAGCCATCACGAGGCAGAGAAAATCCCTGACCCCGCCGGGAATCGAACCCGGGAACCCGGGCGTGGGAAGCGAGAACGCTACCGCACGACCACGAGATGCGGGCCAGACTGTGTATTGAAAATGGCTCAAAGAACACATATTGATGGCGTTATGAGGGGTAGAATACTAGGGCGACTGGAGGCTGGTCAAACCAAGCAGGTCGTAGCACGGGCCCTCCGTGTGCCACAAAGTGTGATCTCAAGATTATGGCAACGATTCCAGCAGACAGGAAACATGTCCAGACGCTACAGTACGGGACGTCCACAGTGTATAACACCACAAGAAGACCGATATCTCACCATCAGTGTCCGCAGACTGACACGGAGTTCTGCAGGTAGCCTTGCTCGGGACCTTACCGCAGCCACTGGAACAGTTGTCTCCAGACACGCAGTCTACAGACGACTGAACAGACTTGGTTTGTTCGCTCGGAGGCCTTCAAGGTGCATTCCACTGACCCCTGGTTACAGGAGAGCCCGTAAAGCCTGGTGTCAAGAATACAGTACATGGTCGTTGGAACAGTGGTCCCAGGTTGTGTTCACGGACGAGTCCAGGCACTGTGTGAACAGTGATTCTCGCCGGGTTTTCATCTGGCGTGAACCAGGAACCAGATACCAACCCCTTAATGTCCTTGAAAGGGACCTGTATGGAGGTCGTGGTTTGATGGTGTGGGTGGGATTATGATTGGTGCACGTACACCCCTGCATGTCTTTGACAGAGGAACTGTAATAGGTCAGGTGTATCGGGACGTCATTTTGCACAAGTATGTCCGCCTTTTCAGGGGTGCAGTGGGTCCCACGTCCCACCTTCCTCCTGATGGATGATAATGCACGGCCCCACCGACCTGCCATCATGGAGAAGTACCTTGAAGCAGAAGATATCAGGCGAATGGAGTGGCCTGCCTCTTCTCCAGACCTAAACACCATCGAGCATGTCTGGCATGCTCTCTGTCGACGTATCGATGCACGTCTTCAAACCCCTAGGACACTTCAGGAACTCCGACGGGCACTGGTGCAAGAATGGGAGGCTATACCCCAGCAGCTGCTCGACCACCTGATCCAGAGTATGTGAACCCGTTGTGCGGCCTGTGTACGTGTGCATGGTGATCATATCCCATATTGATGTGGGGGTACATGCGCAGGAAACAGTGGCGTTTTGTAGCACATGTGTTTCGGGACGGTTTTCTCAACTTATCACCAATACCGTGGACTTTCAGTTCTGTGTCATGTGTGTTTCCCATGTGCCTATGCAATTAGCGCCAGTTTTCTGTAGTGCCACGTTGTGTGGCATCACAGTCTACAAATATTCTTAATTTATGAGCATGAGTCTAGATAGTCGTCTTCCCCACGGTATATTTGGGAGTAGAACAGAAAACCAAAGCAGTAGTAGCTATACAGGGTACCCTCCTCCAATCACCATATGTTGGCTTGAGGAGTGTGTGTGTGGATGTAGATGTACAGAATCCTCATGTGCACATACGATATGAACGATATAGCTCTAAGGGTCGTGTTTGGTGTGGCCTGATGAGCACTAGTATTTTCTACGGAATCTATTGTTACAGCCACAACACACCAATTTTATATTCCACAAGATTCAGCGTTTTCCCTACATCACGTTCGAAGTCTCGATGCACTACCGCATAGGGCTATAATGTTCGACTTGCTTGGAACGATAATTTACCAAAATGTTGGATAGAGTTAAAGAGAGGGATAACGTGCCTAGCTCGTTCCCCTATCGTCACAAGATGCAATTTTTTAGTTTGAGACTTTATTAAGGACACCACCTACCAGAGAAAAGTGATGTACCTTTTAGTCTACAAGACAGGCTTTCAGTCACCGGAATTATTTATAACCGTCAAGTACCTATTAGCGTTCATCCGAAACAACGTAAGCGGTCCCTTAGACTACGGAAGGGGATAGAGATAACTGAAAGACACGCTGCGTGTTTTGCCACAGGTTCATTTAATCAATATGAGTGTTACAAAAATGCTTAACAAATTTCAGTGGGGGACGCTACGAGAAAAACCAGCTATATAACACAGAGCATTACCCACAAAATTCCAACAGCCCACATTCCAAAACGAGACGTGCAAACAGTAAATAGCACTTATGATTGTTATCCACTGTCCACCTCCTTTGTGGCGAAAGTTCACTCATTTAAAGCTTTCTGAAACACATCACAGTCGGCATAAAAGTTTTCTGGATATGATACTGCGTCATACTGTATAAAACTACTGCTGGAGAAAACCAACGTTTCGACCACAGTTGCAGCGGCCTTCTTCTGGATCTACTGGTACGTCCTAGTTATGCAGTGTCCCTTACATTTTGTTATTACTGTTCTCTGCGGATGCCATTACGTCATAATTTTAAAAGATAATACATATCATTGGTCACTTAAGGATGAAGGAGAGGGAACTTGTAAGGAATCCGGATTTCACGGATCTTACATGAACTTTATCCATAATGACAGCTCGATACACTACAAGATCCTCAGAAAATGATAACAACATTACATCAACAAAAGGCAATTGCAGTTAATCTCATCTCAGTCTCTACCAATATATGGGCAGTGGCATGAAACAAACAAGTTAAAGCAAATGATATTTTCACTCTGCAGCGGAGTGTGCGCTGATATGAAACTTCCTGGCAGATTAAAACTTTGTGCCGGACCGAGAATCGAACTTGGGCCCTTTAACTTTCGAGGGCAAGTACTCTACCAACTGAGCTACCCATGCACGACACGCGCCCCGTCCTCACAGCGAAGTAATTGAGGACGTATTAATGGAGGAAGTCGAAGACGGGAGTACTTCAGACATGAGTCCGGTACTTCGTGTAACAGTCAAGGATATTGTCGTTAACGTAATAGTTGATAGTGGGAGTGAGTTAACGGCGATATCAGAGCCGTTATTCAATCGTTGCAGTTGCGACAATAACTTATTACAGTTAAAAATACGAAAGGTAAATGTTGTGGATTGGCAAGAGAGCCAACCTACTATGAGAGGAAGCCGAAAGGCACGCGTTTTAGCTCACGCAGGCTGGCGTGAGGTCTGGAACAGGTCAAGGAAATGAGACGTATCTGTGGAATACTTAACTTTAATCCATAATTGGTGAACATCGCTCTTGACGGTACATGTTTTACAGCATCAATAGTAACTGGTAATGGCGCCTTGCTAGGTCGTAGCAAATGACGTAGCTGAAGGCTATGCTAACTATCCTCTCGGCAAATGAGAGCGTAATTTGTCAGTGAACCATCGCTAGCAAAGTCGGCTGTACAACTGGGGCGAGTGCTAGGAAGTTTCTCTAGACCTGCCGTGTGGCGGCGCTCGGTCTGCAATCACTGATAGTGGCGACACGCGGGTCCGACGTATACTAACGGACCGCGGCCGATTTAAAGGCTACCACCTAGCAAGTGTGGTGTCTGGCGGTGACACCACAGTAAAAGTACACAGACCAATTATGGGACGTTCGTCGAACGTCACAATGCAGACAAGACTTGCATTTGACTGCCACGGTCATGTAATAGAAACGAATTTTGTCATACTACCAAAGATGTCAGTTGATATAGTTATAGGAGCTGACTTCCTGAATGAACATAAAGCTGTGTCGGATATGGGCAGAGGAAGTGTCACTTTAGGAGATATGACCTGGAAATTCGAAGAAAACCTGAGACATGAAGAAATGTGTGGAAATTATGCACGGTTACAAATGCAAGTAGATGGAGATATTGCTTGTCAGAATAATCCACGATATCAATTGACGAATGAACCAGTGTCTATGGATTTGAGGATACTTGAAAACATTTACACAGAGATCGAAAAAAATACGAAGTCTATAAGTATTTGAACTGAAACATGGAGCAGTTAAAAATCTACAATACAGATTCGAGATCAAGGACCATAAGCCTTTTAGAGTAGCTCCATATAACATCCCATTGAGTTACCAACGTGCTGTACTCTTGGAGTTAAATAAGATGGAACAGGATGGTGTCTTTCACCAGGTGCCATCAACTTACAACAGCCCGTTACATGTTGTGGAAAAAAAGGATGGAATGATACGTTTGGTGTCAGATTCCAGACAAATTAACACAATCATAGTTCCAGAAACACATCATCCTGAGAGACTAGAAGACTTGCTCCAAAAATTTCATAGTGTAAAAGTGTTCTCGTCACTAGACTTACGACTTAGCTCTTGGCAAATTGAATTAGCGTCTGAATGGAGAAAATATACTGCATATACTGCTTTTGGATGGTGTTAAAGGTTTAAAAGACCCCTCTTTGGATTGAACATTTCATCTGCAGCTTTTATTCGAGGTCTAGGAAGTATTCTGACTAAGGAGTTACAGGAGTGATTGACATGTTATGTGGATGACATCTTCATAGCAGAGTCATTGTGGGAAAAACATAATGAAATTCTGGATACTTCACTGAAAACACTTTAAGAACATGGGATAATGGTAAATGGGAAAAATTCAAATGTGGAACACAACACATAGACTTCTTAGGACGTGTCATATCTGCACGGGGAATAAAAACAAACCCAGAAAAACTAGAGGCAATAAGAAATTTTGAAACACCATACAATAGTAAGATGCTCAGAGGCTTTCTGGGACGTGTAACGTTTTTTGAAAGGTTCATCTGTATAGGCACTCTAGCTACACCCCGATTATCCAGTTTGACTTTAAAAACACTCCAAGGATACGGGATGATACTGCAGAACAAGAACTTCAGAAGTTGAAAAAGGCTGTTAGTGGAAGCACCAATACTGTCACACCCGGATCATACACAAGATTTTTGTATGGCAATGGACAGCGCCAAGACTTGGTTAGGCATAGTATTATTTCAACACTATGAACAAGATGGACAGAAAACGCATAAGGCAATTGCATTTGAGAGCCGTCTGTTATCAAAAAGTGAGAGGAATTGTTCCATTACAGGGCTGGAAGCTTTAGTGGTAGTCTGGGGTTTCCAAAAGATTAGATTTTTTTGTTCAGAAGGAAAACTATCGTATACACAGATCATAAAGCTCCTGAGTATTTACTCACAGCGAAGTTGACACATGGTAACTTAAGAAGGTTGATTTTAATCTTTCAAGAGTATGATTTCCGTGTAAAACATAACCCTGGACCGACAAACACCTTGGCAGATTTTCTTTCCCAGTGTCCAAAAGGTGCAACCCCAAGTAATACATAATCCAGTACAGATGAAGACCAAACTGGTATATATTACCTAAGAGGAGTTCCTTTTGGAAACTATGTAACAACATTTAAAATGAACAGAACAAAGACGAAGAGGTGTTAAGGCTTAAACATAAGTGGAAAGACAAGAACTCGGTTGACATTCGTCAGCATTATTTGCTAAAGCAAAGAAGTGTTTTATGAAACTTAAAGAGACCATACTTTTCCCCAACATGGAAAGACGTATTCGGCAAGTACTCAAAAAATGTAAGGATTGCCTGTGTGGCAAACATGTTATTTTTCAAACTAGACCACCATTGTCACCCATAATACCGAAAAAGCTATAACATCTAGCAGCGACAGATTTGATGGGAGCGTTACCAAGGACAAGAAACGGGAACTCATTTATCTTAGTAGTTTTAGAGTTAACATCGAAGTATGTCACTTTGACCCCTTTGAAACGTGCAACAGGTGTTACGATCAATAAGGCACTACAGCATGATTTCCTCAAGCAGGTAGGGCATGTAGAAAGGTTAATTTCAGATAATGGGCCCCAATATAGATCTAAACCTTGGTTGGCGATTTTAAAAAGACATAAAATTAAACCCATCTTAATATCCAGCTGCAAACCAAGCGCCAGTTGTGCAGAACGAACGATGAAGGGTATTAGGACATGGTGTCGTCTGTACTGTATTCACGACATACCACATGAGATGCCAATTTACATCATTGACAGACTATTATTAACCAAATGCTGCACGATACTACACAATTGCCACCACTCATAGTGCTCAAAAATGAAAGACCATTGGATAGGGTAAGAGAAGTTGAACAGTTCCCCCTCATTCAGAAGACCATCACACCTGCAGATAATAAAATTAGCACTCCAGAACATTGAATGAGCAGCTGCAAAAAGGAAGCCCAGAGCAGACAGTGGTGTGTCCACATGGGTATTCACTGTGGGACAGTTGGTTCTTGTTAGAACTCACTTATTATCTAATAAAGGAAAACAAGTTTACCATAAATGCTATCCAGTTTAATAAGGAACCCATGTTAATTAGTAAAGTGGTTCACACAAATATTGTAGAATTGGTGAACCCAAGCATGGGAAAAAAATATGGATCTACATCACATAAGCCACCTAAAGGCTTATAATGAATGATAATTCTTGCAGTGGTCATATGACAATTAGCCATGAAAACTAAAATATAAATGGATATAAATTAATACAGCAAAAGAATGTAGATGTTTCAGGTACTAGCAGATCTCAAGAGGCAGGCAGGACGAGCTATAAACATGTAAATATTCAAATATAGATACAATAAAACTAATCATTTAAATCATCAAAGTAGATTAGGATAAAACAGAAAACTAATTGCATGATGTACTAATTAACTAACCTAGACATGATCAATCCATGCTCATTCAAAAAGTAAAGGAACCATTATAAAATGAAATAACTTAATGTGTCAGAGATATATTTTAATATCTTCTGTAAAGTACTGAAAAATAATAAAAACTATTTAAACATTCATTTTGTATTGTTCATGTAAATGTTCAAATGTAAAAGTTATAGTAAATTTAGATAAAGAAACTTATAAGTAGTAGTATTAAGCAAACGTCTCTGTAAAACAAATGAAACAAGGCATGCAACACAACGTCACTACAATCATCTGTAGAAGGGAACCAAGCTGACGACAGAAGCAGAAATTCGACTTGTAGCTAAGGGCTGGGTGTGGGAGTTTATACGATTTCGTTGGCGACAGACTGAAACAGAAGTAAAAAATTTACTGTCTCACGCTTCATATTAGCGCAGAGAATGAGCCAGGTGTATTTTGAAGGATAGTGGCTCACGCCTCAACCATTAGCAAGAGGACGGAAAACGCATTAGCAGCGAGGGACAGATAAGCCGCTCATCTGCGATGAAAACCCAAGTGAACCCATTAGCAGAAACGAACAATAGCAAACCGTCAGCAACAGCTCATAAGTACAAAATAAACTCAGAATATATTTGTGGTGTCACCGCCAGACACCACACTTGCTAGGTGGTAGCTTTTAAATCGGCCGCGGTCTGCTGGTATACGACGGACCCGCGTGTCGCCACTGTGAGTAATTGCAGACCGAGCACCACCACACGGCAGGTCTAGAGAGACGTACTAGCACTCGCCCCAGATGTACAGCCGACGTTGCTAGCCATGGTTCACTGAGAATTACGCTCTCATTTGCCGAGAAGATAGTTAGCATAGCCTTCAGCTACTTTTGCTACGACCTAGCAAGGCGCCTTATTCAATTGATATTAAGATTCTATTACTGTATCATCAAGAGCGATGTTCTACAAATGTGGATTAAAGTTACGTATTCCAGAAGCTACGTACTTTTCTTTATAGCATTCATTACGTATCCTGTTTCAGACCTCACGCCAGCCTGCGTGAGCTTATAGCGTGCATTTCGGTCTCCTCCAACAAAACAGTGTTGGCACGTCTGCCGACAATTCAATATTTCTCTCAATATTCGAGATGGAGAAGCTGGTAACTGATAACAGATATATCATTTCAACAATTATCTATTCAGACTTGACCATATCTCATAACATTACTGGTAGTCCTTCCGAATGCTTTCGCTGAATAACATATCCTATGCCTACGCCCAAGAAGTTGCAAGTTCCAAGGAAGAAGACATGAAGACACAGCAAGTAACGAGGAGAAGAAAAGGTCCCAAGATGAAAGCAGAAGACAGCAAGATTCCTTTCTAAATCCTTTGCCTTAAGCCAGTATGAGATTTGGCAGAATCAGCACAAAGCAATATTCAACGAAACCATGGCAGTTATTTCATTCAAACTATCAAACCAACCACAGGCGGTCAAACCATCAAACAGAGTACACATAATGGGGGCATGAAGATGCAACAACTATTGAGGCGCTACACTCATCAACCTTGATGGCAACTACACCAATAAAGGACTATGTCACCTATGTTGTCACATCATGGCATTGCCTTTGGACGAGCAGTTTTTCGTCAAAACAATGCAACATTGAATCGAGCATGCAATGACATTCATGCTCGAACACTCATAATGGCAAAAGTAGATAATCTTCATCAACATCATGCAGTGTCTACAACTGACTAGCAGCGTCAACCACCTGATCGACAGCAGCATAGGGAAGCAAACGCAGCCAAAATTTCAAAGTCTAAAGTGCATTAAGAAAGAAAGTGATGAGTGTGACAAATTCATAGTAATATGTTAAAGAGTGCAAAAGATAATCACTTCAGCAAGAATCTGAGATGCCTATAAATATTCAGTCGCACCTGTACCTCTGAGAATTTATAATTTAAGTGTTTCATTTTTATTTTGTAATTTGATTTCTAAATTTTTAAAGTCTATTCATAAATGTACCATGTTTTATATTTTGTATTTCATGTGTAATTTGTAAATGTCCATCCAATCTAAATATATGTTAATAAGAATTTGTGTATTGTAGATATTTTGGAAACGTGTTTTTAATGACAAATAATGTCAACAGATATGAAGTTTGTACTGATGTGTATAGAAATATGCAAAAATATTAACAATTTTGCATATATAATGTTCACTTAAGTAAATATGTGTCTGTTTACGATGATAATTTTCAATACTGATGTAGCATTTAAGAGCTGACATTAAATATAAGAGAAACGAACGTTTCCTTAACTTCACTCATCTTTCACAATTATCAGTATCATGAATGTTGGAGAATTGTGAAATGCCTGAAAGTATTGTAAAGAGAGAATCTAAAGGGTTGATGAACTGTTTTAATAGAATTTAACCACATGTACTAGAGAAAAATGTTGTAATATTAGTCAAATAACTACCTCTAAAGGACTGTAAAGCCACATAATAAGTTCAATCGCTCTCTGAAAAGGGAATAATCGAAAATTATATATACATATAAAATGTTGAAACGACATCATCTAGCATAAGATAGACAAGTGGCTGGACAATGATTAAATTATTTGAAATCATAATTTTGCACTGCAGTGAGCAATACCTCAGTCTTTGATCCCAGCAGAACAAAATTAATTTGGAATGGATGGCATGTGTAAGGCCTGCAGATTTAATGGACCTTACATGAACTTTATCCATAACAACAGCATGATACACTATGAGATCCTCACCAAATAATAATTACATTATATCAACAAAAGGCAATTGCAGTTAATCTCATGTACCCGAAAACTAACAAAATGATCTCTACCAATATATGGACAGTGGCATGAAACAAACAAAAGTTAAAGCGATATGCACTTTGGAGACACACTGAGCAGGTGGCTAATGATGTAAAACTCTCATTAGCAAGAGAACGGCGAGCTTCAGCACAGAAAGGGATAAGGCCAGAGCAATACATTATTCCTTTCAGTATAAGTAAGGCCGCGACCCAGAAAGAAAAATAAAACTGTTTATTCACCTCTAGCGAGATGGTGATTGGCTGAAGCTATACTTGGCGACGCAGACGCGACACGGTTGGGAGATCCCTGTAATATAAACAATGTTCAGAACTAAAATTAAGGCTCTCTCTCTCTGTCTGTCTCTCTCTCTCTCTCTCTCTCTCTCTCTCTCTCTCTCTCATCTCGCGGTGGACTGCGCGTGGTGGAAGGTTATGAGCGAAGGTGTAGAGAGTTTGCTTTCTGTTAAATGAGGACGATATGGTTCACTTATCGTGGCGACAAATAGCAAACCGGTAGTTAAATATTCCTGCAGGAATTTTTGTGGGCAAAGAAGCTGTGCACCTCGCTCCAATCCATAGCGAGTGTGAAATAGCCATTATTTTGACTTTTTGGTAAACAGGAGTGAATTTCTCATTCGCCGGTGACCACCATCATGGCACGTAATACAAGAGCCAATAGACAACAGAGGTTACTTCCTCCCTCCACCGCCCGCATCTCGTGGTCGTGCGGTAGCGTTCTCGCTTCCCACGCCCGGGTTCCCGGGTTCGATTCCCGGCGGGGTCAGGGATTTTCTCTGCCTCGTGATGGCTGGGTGTTGTGTGCTGTCCTTAGGTTAGTTAGGTTTAAGTAGTTCTAAGTTCTAGGGGACTGATGACCTTAGAAGTTAAGTCCCATAGTGCTCAGAGCCATTTGAACCATTTTTTCCTCCCTCCACCGCAGTAACCTATTAAAATAAAGTTCACTCTCTTTCTTCAAGTGACCAATGAAATGAACTATCTTTTTAAAATTATGACGTAATGGTATGCGTAGTGAACAGTAATAACAAAATATAAGAGATACTCCGTAGCTAGGACGCTCCAGGAAACGCAGAACAAGGCCGCTGTAACCGTGGCCGAAACGTTGGTTTTCTCCAGCAGTAGTTTTATACAATAAGTGGCGGCACCATAACCAGAAAACTTTTATGTCGACTGACTCCGGCAGCGGCAGCCCACATAATTACATCACAGTCGTTCTAGTTTAAATTCATGTATTCGTAAAATCCAGTACTACTATTTTGCCTATTTTTCTTTGCAAACGGTATATAAATTTGTGTTTCAGCAAGTATCAAAACAGTACATTCACTGATCAGCCAGAACATTATGACCACCGACCTACTATCGATATAAACCCATTCAGGCAATAGCAGCGCCACCGGGCGAGGAATGACTGCAAGCCACACACACGCACGGTGTACGGAGTATCAGCGAGCGCGCTGTACGTTGTAGAATGGGGACAGCACGCGATCTATCTGAGTGTGACCGAGGGCAGATTGTGATGTTCCAGGGAATCGGCACGAGCGTTTCGGAAGCTTCAAGATTTGTCGGGTGTTCAAAGAGTGCTGGGGTGTCTTCGACACGTGCTGATACCAAGATGAAAACACGTTCAGACATCGTGGGCTTGGGTAGCCACGCCTCGTTACAGATGTCGGACGTCGTAGGCTGGGCACACTGGTAAAAAAAAGGACAGGCGGAGAACTGTGGCGGAACTAACATCAGACTTTAATACTGGGTAGAGTACATCCGCAGTCGACGAACCGCGCATGTGCCAATGTTAACACCTCGACGTCGACAACTACGACTGAAATGGGCACTTGACCATCGGCACTGGACGTTGGCGCAGTGGCAGAGCGTTGCATGGTCTGATGAACCCGATACCTTCTTCGTCGTGTCGATTGGAGGGTACGAATCCGTAGTCTTCCAAGGGGACAGTTCCCTGACACCCTCACAGCGGGACGGAGACAAGGTGCCGGAGACTCCATTATGCTCTGGGGAACATTCACGTGGACATCCACGGGTCCAGTGGCGCTCGTGCAAGGCACCATCACAGGCAGGGATTGTGGTGCACTGGTTGCAGGCTATGTGTACCCCTTCATGAAGATCATGTTTCCCGAAGGCAGTGACATTTTTTCAGCAAGATAATGGGCCATGTCAAAAGGCCAGGAATGTGATCGAGTGGTTCGAGTAACACAGTGGTGATTTCCGATTGAGGCGCTGGGCCTCCAACTCGCCAGGTCTGAAGCCATCGAACACATCTGGGATGTGCCTGAAGATGGCGTCAGAGCTTATGGCTCCTCTCGCCGGAATTTACGTGGATGTGCTGACTTATGCATGTAGATGTGGTGCCAACACCCTCCAGCGACTTATCAAGACCTCATTTGTTCCATGTCACGACCAGTCGCCTCTGTTATCTGTGCCGAAGGTGGACATACGAGCTATTAGGTAAGTGGTCATAATGTTCTGGCCGACCAGTATATACATTCTAGATTTTTACGTTGTTTACACCTTTTGTAGAAATAACATTATACCATTAACCATGTTCAGTGTTTGCTGATAACTCATTGTGCAGTTAAGTCGTAACTGATTTATTGCAAAGGCCATCGTTCAGTCTTTTTCCCTTGAAATTGGCTTACTCTTTAATGTAAATAAGTTACACACAACTGCAACCAGTCACTTTTTTCAATAATAATGCTTTATTACATGAACCGGTTTTCGAACCCTTTCAGGTTCATCTTCAGGTCATGACTATAGCTTATCTGTTGATATGGATGTAAATCGAGAGATAAGCTATAGTCATGGCGATACATTAAAGTGTGACCCATCTTTCTGCCATAGAACCAGCACCCAGCATTATGCTACTACCAGTAATGATGTAACTTCCCGGATCCTCCCGAAATCATCTGAAGATGAACCTGAAAGGGTTAGAAAACCAGTTCATGTAATAAAGCATTATTATTGAAAAAAGTGACTGGTTGCAGTTGTGTATAACTTATTTACATTAATATACAGTCATGGTTCTAAAATATCCGTAATGGATAAGCATAATCATTACTCTTTAACGTCTTGTTGATCGATTTTAAAGATATATATTTCATATTCTATTTCTATTAAAAGAATATGAAGGAGAAACTTCGGTGACAGTAGTTGCCGTGGTCATTATGTATTGTAACTACTGTGACAGCCCCTGCGGCTATTCTTTCTTGCACAGGAATCTCAAGGAATCGAAACATAATTCTATTTGCACGTCTAGACATGAAATTGTGCTTAATGGAACAGGTTTTGAAAGCACTACCCAAAGACGGGGAATTTTTAGAGTAGATCCATGAGTGAAATTGGAAGAATGCTGCCTGCTAGACCTGCCTTTTGAAAAATTGTGAGTGAGAGGAGTACTTGGGTGTCATACGGTGAGGTCGTTACTGAGCTCTTAAGGAACAAAAGGGATCCATATGATATGACAAAAAGTACCACCATAGCCGTGCCCTGAGAATGTCTTGAAACTACTCGTGTGAGACAATAAACAAATTCTCAAGACGCAGCTGTGGTGGTACTTTTTCTCATACATATCATCAGCTGAAGTCCCTTGTTCATGCAATAGGATGGATATCCATAAAAGGGATCCAGTTTAATTTTCTCTTGTAGGCAACATGGTAGAAAGATTTGAGCAGTTAGGCTGTTTGATGAACCTCAGAATTCAATTTTTAAACTTTCTCTGTAAATTTCGGTAATATCAATGAGAAACAAGATGGGCACTTTCATCAGCACATCGCTGTGATGGAAGACAATATCGCGGCTGTTGCGCTGTACCAGTACCTTGCGATGGCAGACTAATGTTGATGGTTTCATCAAAACGCACAACTTGAAACTCAAAGGAGACAAAGCTGTATTAGCAAGTTCAAGGAGGAAAGCGATAAGCAGTATAAACCAGCACAGAAATAATCTCTGTGTAACGAAGAGTTATCTTCCCGTTTAAACTTTAACGAAATCTATGTTTATATTGGAAAAATTAAATTACTTTTCATTCCAATTACATGTGTTTCGCTAATTTTTTAGTTTACATCGAATTCACATTGCGACAAAACTGTACGTGATTGGACTGAGGTCTTGTATGGAATCGGAGCCCAAAAAAGGGCTCAAGTTATTACCAACGAGCAGTCAAAAATATTGTTTCGTTGGTCTGTGCTACTTTTCTTAATGGACTGTCTTCTAGACAAGTATGAGTGGAAAGTGAAACAACTGATACAAATACATTGAGGAGACAAAAGTCTGGGATGCCTGCTAATATCTTTCCGGACTTCCTTTTGTCTGACGTATTGTAACAAATCGACGTGCTATTGACTCAACAACTCGTTGGAAGTCCCTTGCAAAAGTATTGAGCCATGTTGCCCCTATAGCCGTCCATAACGGCGAAAGTATTGCCGACGCAGGAGTTCGTAAACGAACTGACCTCTCGATATGTCGCATAAATGTTATATGGTATTCATGTCGGGCGATCTTGGGGGCCAAATCATTCGCTCTAACTGTTCAGAATGTTCTTCAAACCAATCGCGAACAATTGTGGCCCTGTGAGATGGCGCTTTGTCATCCATTAAAGATACCATCGTTATTTGGGATCATGAAGGCCATGAATGGCTGCAAATGTTCTCAGTTGGTTCAGTTGAACCAGAGGACACAGTTCATTCCACGTAAATACAGCCCACACCAATATGGAACAACCACCAGCTTGCACAGTGCCTTGTTGACAACTTGGATCCATGGCTTCGTGGGGCCTGCTCCACTCTCAAGCCTTTCTATCACCTCTTACCATCTGAAATATGAACTTATCTGACCAGACCACCGTTTTCCTGTCATCAAGGTCCCACCAATATCGTCATAAGCCAAGAGAGGTGTTGCAGGCGAAGTCGTAGTGGTTAGCAAATGCAAGACACCCATGTCGGTCGTCTTCTGCCACAGCCCAGTAACGCCGAATTTCACCGCACTGTCCAAACGGATGCGTTCGTCGCATGTCTCTCATGGATTTCTGTGACTGCTTCGTGCTATGTTTCTTGTCTGTTTGTAACCTCCCCCTCACTTATCGACCTTAATGACAGTGAAAAATTAAACCGCGTGTACCTAATGGAAATTTGGGAAAAGCAATCGTCACTGAAGTTAATCTGTCGGTAAAGAGGGAGGAAAGGGTTACATCTAAATGAAAGGAAAAATGCTAATGAAACTGGTGGAAATTAATTTTGAAAAGGGGTAAAGTTAAAAAAAAAGTAAATGTGCGGCCGTTACGTTAACAATTAACTAGCGGTAATTAGATATTTGAGATTTTGGGAAAATTACGGTCGCCAGTCCTAAGGACAATTACTATAGTAACTGAAAAAGAAAGGTTATTACACATATAATTAGCACTAGAAGCGTGGCAACTGAAGGTTGACACGTGCAGTGTGAAAACTGAAAGTTTGTCAGAAGTAATAAATTTCGCTACGCTCTGACTTAATTTAGCAAAAGAATTAATAAAACCGGAAAATCGAAAGTTAATTTAGTGACTGAAGTTAATAGCGAGCTTTCTTTCTGAAGCACATCGAAATTCAGTAAAATACCGTTAGTCTTGGACTACCTCAACAATCATTTCAAAAGCTACTTGAATCTACGCAATTTAGAAATAAGAGACTTAACTTTGAACTTGAATTTAATGATTCTGAACAATTAACAATAGTAAAATTTAGTATGTACCAAGCTGAGCTGTAGTCACAGGTAAGCTAAAATATGGTAACAAAACTCGCACTCATAATTTGTGCTTGTGTAATCTAAATATTGTAGCCAGCTATGAATACTTTAACTGAACTTAGAAATTAAAGCAGTGAAATAGAATAATATTGCTTTAATGCTGGCGTTTGAATTTCAACGACACTCGGGTTCATTCCGGAAAAGGTAGGGACCCTGCTTGGTAATGCAATTGGGACAATGAGCAACAAAGGTTCATGCTAAGTTGGTGTAATTTTGTGATGCAACAATTTTAAAAGCTGAGGTCTGCCATACAGTTCTAAGACTTTACGTGCTTCCAGTCTTCCTTGTTGGTTGATTGAAGGTTTGAAGCCGTCGATCGAGGAGGTGGCGACAGTCACTCATTGTCGGTCGTCGCTGTTGCAGAAGCTGGATGTTGGCGCGCCTTCTTCTCGACACGGTCACCAGACGAAACGGGCTCTTGATGTGCGCCAGCTAATGCTTCCCGTCCGCGACACCATGTCAGAAACTATCATCGCAAGTCGAGCACAATTACATGCTGCCCAACCCCGAAAGCGCGGCAACTCGCGGGAGCTTCACACAACACACCTGCTCCATTGCCCTACCCCAGCCAGACTTCCCCTGCCCGCGCTCCACGCGACCGAGTTAACACTGCCAAAGATCCTAAACACTTTTGTTCTCCACACGACCTATCGATGTATTCGTTCGATAGCATAGTTTTCCCTAGGCCAGACCCAGCGTATAAATACAAATAATATTCACAAAACAAATGCATATACAGGGTGTTTCAAAAATGACCGGTATATTTGAAACGGCAATAAAAACTAAACGAGCAGCGATAGAAATACACCGTTTGTTGCAATATGCTTGGGACAACAGTACATTTTCAGGCGGACAAACTTTCGAAATTACAGTAGTTACAATTTTCAACAACAGATGGCGCTGCAAGTGATGTGAAAGATATAGAAGACAACGCAGTCTGTGGGTGCGCAATTCTGTACGTCGTCTTTCTGCTGTAAGCGTGTGCTGTTCACAACGTGCAATTGTGCTGTAGACAACATGGTTTATTCCTTAGAACAGAGGATTTTTCTGGTGTTGAAATTCCACCGCCTAGAACACAGTATTGTTGCAACAAGACGAAGTTTTCAACGGAGGTTTAATGTAACCAAAGGACCGAAAACCGATACAATAAAGGATCTGTTTGAAAATTTTCAACGGATTGGGAACGTGGCAGATGAACGTGCTGGAAAGGTAGGGCGACCGCGTACGGCAACCACAGAGGGCAACGCGCAGCTAGTGCAGCAGGTGATCCGACAGCGGCCTCGGGTTCCATTCGCCGTGTTGCAGCTGCGGTCCAAATGACGCCAACGTCCACGTATCGTCTCGTGCGCCAGAGTTTACACCTCTATCCGTACAAAATTCAAACGTGGCAACCCGTCAGCGCCGCTACCATTGCTGCACGAGAGACATTCGCTAACGATATAGTGCACAGGATTGATGACGGCGATATGCATGTGGGCAGCATTTGGTTTACTGACGAAGCTTATTTTTACCTGGACGGCTTTGTCAATAAACAGAACTGGCGCATATGGGGAACCGAAAAGCCCCATGTTGCAGTCCCATCGTCCCTGCATCCTCAAAAAGTACTGGTCTGGGCCGCCATTTCTTCCAAAGGAATCATTGGCCCATTTTTCAGATCCGAAACGATTACTGCATCACGCTATCTGGACATTCTTCGTGAATTTGTGGCGGTACAAACTGCCTTAGACGACACTGCGAACACCTCGTGGTTTATGCAAGATGGTGCCCGGCCACATCGCACGGCCGACGTCTTTAATTTCCTGAATGAATATTTCGATGATCGTGTGATTGCTTTGGGATATCCGAAACATACAGGAGGCGGCGTGAATTGGCCTCCCTACTCGCCAGACATGAACCCCTGTGACTTCTTTCTGTGGGGACACTTGAAAGACCAGATGCACCGCCAGAATCCAGAAACAATTGAACAGCTGAAGCAGTACATCTCATCTGCATGTGAAGCCATTCCGCCAGACACGTTGTCAAAGGTTTCGGGTAATTTCATTCAGAGACTACGCCATATTATTGCTACGCATGGTGGATATGTGGAAAATATCGTAGTATAGAGTTTCCCACACCGCAGCGCCATCTGTTGTTGACAATTGTAACTACTATAATTTCGAAAGTTTGTCCGCCTGAAAATGTACTGTTGTCCCAAGCATATTGCAACAAACGGTGTATTTCTATCGCTGCTCGTTTAGTTTTTATTGACGTTTCAAATATACCGGTCATTTTTGAAACACCCTATATATATATATATATATATATATATATATATATATATATATATATATATATATATATATATATATACAAACAGTAAAACAATTACAATATATAAAGACACAGAAATGTTATATCTTCAGGTAACAAAATAAGGAAAAAAATTTGCAGTGCAATAGATGGAAATAGGAGGATATGCATTTCCGGCGTTACACGTTATGACTGACGTCTCTACTCAAACGCCGCTGCTCTCGGTCGTTAAGTGAAGGCCGTCGACCACTGCTTTGTACATGGTGAGAGGTAATACCAGTAATGGGCTGTTCTCGGCACGCTCTTTACACTGTGGATCGCGGAATACTAAATTTCCAAAATGGAATTTGCCATGTGTGTAGTTGCAATTACCAATTCGCGTTCAAAATCTGTTGTTTCCCATCGTGCGGCCGTAATCACTTTGGAAACCTTTTCATATGAATCACCCAAGTACAAAGGACAGCTCCTCCAGTGCATTGCCCTTTTATATCTCGTGTACTGCCCCCATCCGTGTATGTATATATTGCTATCCCATGACTTTCGTCACCTTAGTGTATAGGTGTGAATGTATTTTATTTCCAGGTTGTTTATTTTCCTGATTATCGAAGCCGTATGAGATGGAACTCTGTGTTCGCACTATGGGATGTGGTCCACCTCAACGAGTATTGTCACCAGAAAAATTATCCCTTCAGTATCTTTCTTAGTCTGGATGAACTGCTTGATGTCGGACTCTGTTTTGTGCTTAAAGGTACTTAAATTTATTGTCTATTTATATTGCATTTTTATTTTTCCTAAATAGTTCGCTGGAAGTAGTGAAGCTCTAACCACCACCTAAAGCCGTAATTTTGTTTTTGAGAATACTTTGCCTCGCTGATTCTGCGCGATGCTTAAATTAGGCTTGGTCTGTATCATTTCAGTTAAGCTATAATCGCAAGTGCTACTGCCTCGCTGTTTAATAACATAACAAGAGTTGCAGTAGTATCAATTCGCTGCACGCCGAACAGGTTACGAAATACACGTCTGCAGGATAAGTGCTGTTAACTAGGGACGCAGCCAAACAATCCGATATAGCGCTCGCGTAACTTCGGTATCACAAAAACCTGTTGTACGCCTTCCACGAGACAGCGTTTCAGAATGAAAACCTCGCACCGGAGCGGAGTGTTTCATGAGTAGAGGGTGAATATTTGCATATATACATATGGGTCGTACATCAGATAAAAAGAGCGTAGTTCCTTTTACAAATGAACCAATTACGTAATACACCAAATGCGCGTCGTTCTCACAGTGAATATGGAAATATGTGTCGCTTACGGAAAGAAAGTAGCTACAAAACACTCCTGGCAAAGTCATACGTATGCCCCGAAAACACTTAGTTTTGAAATTTTGGAGCAAATCGTGCAATAATTTTCAGTGGAGCCCCTCTTTACTGTTGTGTCGAAAAAAGAAAAACAATAGTAGTATAAGTAATAATAGAAGTGGCAGCACACTTAAAACATTCAGTCTGATTTCTACCAGGATTACTTTCCACCCTCTCACTCCCCCAACTTTCT
Source organism: Schistocerca cancellata (assembly GCF_023864275.1). Lineage (NCBI taxonomy): Eukaryota > Metazoa > Arthropoda > Insecta > Orthoptera > Acrididae > Schistocerca > Schistocerca cancellata. The sequence continues at coordinate 1,206,560,563 of NC_064626.1, forward strand.
TAGCCTGACCAAAATGGAGGTTAGATTGCTATCTTTGCTTGGTGTACATTATTCCCTAAACATGTCGTGACATATCTTCCATCCGCTGACAGTTCTGAGGTGCTTGGCACAGTACCGCTCCCTGTCTATCCTCTGGTCTCAATCTGTTACAATGTAGTAGATGATTTGTTGTTCCTTATACCTCAGCCAGAGAATCTTAAAGCTTTGTTTTACTCTATATATATGCCCCCCTACCTTTTCGAGAGATGCCTACTCCTTACCGTAATGTACATAGATTGTCTCGTGGGCGGCGACTTCTGCTATCAGTTTCGCTACAATTTGTCATCACATTTCCCCCAGTCTGTAACCGGCAGTTATAGTTTTTTTGTAAAAACTCTACAAGACCCCCTTGAATTCAGTAGCAATTTGATGTACCAATTCTTTATCAAAAATTTCAACCATTCGCCTTTCTCCTGTAAGTCAACTAACAATACACAAAAGTTTAACCACCTCGTCAAATAAGCTGTCGCGCACCATTCTCACACTACTGACGAATTGCTCCAAAGGGTGTGGAAGTTCCCCAAATACATCTACCTCTCTGTCTTCACGAGCCACAAAAATAGGGTTAATTTTACCGTCTCTTTGCCCACCTTCTTCTATACCATCTCCAGTCTTTATCTCCAACCACTGCTCTAACTCACTTAAATTATTTTGCTGTTGTTCCAATTGCCACTCCATTTCCTTTGCTCCTCTAATTTGTTGCACATTATTCATTCTATTTTCATAGTGCCCTATCCTTGCCTTCAACCTTCGTTGCTGATCCTAGGATGCTGATCGATCTCAAAAATTTAACGAATTTCCCACACTTTGGCAGCTACTTCTTTAATATGCAACAGATAAACATTCGTCGTTTTACTGTCACAGGATGGGAGAGAAACAGATGCTCACTAAATTTTCTAAGTGTGCGAAGTAGTTCCTGCACTATACCCTCATCCTGACCGCCTCAGATCTGTACTTTATATCACAGCTCCTCCTGCCTCAGCAACTGCGGGTCCTGGAATGCATATATACTCATTCTGAAACCAACGCAAAATAACTACCAACAGAATCAGTTAATCAAATCAGCTTCAACAACCATACCCAAACAACACTCTGCTACCAATTTTCAACCAGGATATGATTATGTGATCGGAGTGGAGGGCTGGATATTAATTCTGACGAGGTTGATTTGATTCCGATTTATTAATTTAAGGCTTCGACAGAAATTGTTGAAGCCCTCAAGGATCACTGTCGCCCTTAACGAGGTAAGTGTCTTCACCAGGTTGGTTGCGATAGATCGGGCATGGCAGAAACTTCAGTGTACAGCCCCCAGAAGCCTGAAGCTCTCACCATAAATCATTACTAAAGCGTTGGCAGCAGCTTAGTCTAGATTTTGAAACTCACCATACTAACAGGAACATTGCCAATGGCAACTTGGCAAGGTTAGTACGATTAACAAAATTCTTTCTTGGCGTAAAAAAAACTTACCACCTGTCTCTAATTAGACTGTGAAGCGCCCTTACAACTGAAAACCACTAAATCTGCAAGAACTTTAAAGGAGCTTCCTCTAAGATTTCAGAAGCAATGGGCCCAACATAAATAAATTTAATAAGATTATTCAGCCAAATTTAAGCTTCAGTAATAACGTTATCAACAAATTATAATAAAATTACTTAGATAGTAATAATAAAATAATTTCTAAAATACCCAAGGCTGCCTTGGTAACTGCTGAGAAGTCTTAATGAAACCTCATAAAAGGCAATGAGATAAGCTAGATTTTCCAAACACAACCACTAAGCTCATAAAAAAAAACAAATATCAGAATTGCAATGAAAATTTTTCAAGTAACACCATTAAACGTGTGGCTCACAGAACAACAATTACACACTACAGCGCCAATGCAATATGGTCACTTACAGTGCCACAAGTTTGCTAAGCATAATAGGTCGACCTCGCCGTGTGAATTAAGAACACTTCTCATCAAATAACGCCCTTAAGTCTGGGCTGCACAAACTGCACGTATTGCAACAACGTGCCAGCACAATACAGTCAGACACACGAAGGTATAAGTTACTTGGAATAACAGGACGCCTTGCCACCGCTGATGAACTATCCTGCGCCGTAATAAGATTGCGTTTGCACAGCCTGCGTTACTTACTTCGCGTCGTCCAATATTGAGAACAAGTGAATGTTGCGGCTTAAGCACTTTGGAAATGACCGCACCCAGAATTAGTCAACCTATAACTTAGATTTTTATTAAAAATTAAACTCTTCCAGCTGTACTTGAGATTTTATATTTATTTGGCTACTAGTTTCGACGTTGCGTCAACGCTATCTTCAGGCCCGTACACTTTGATGAAATCAATTGTGTGTGGCTGAGTACTAGAAGTCCGCGGTGAGGCCAGTACGTGCTCCATGTGCAGCATTGGATTTCATCAAAGTGTACGGGCCTGAAGATGGCGCTGAGGCAACGTCGAAACCAGTAGCCAAATAAATATAAAATCTCAAGTGCAGCTGGAGGAGTTTAATTTTTAATAAAAATTATACCAACTGTGTCCCCACATAATCCAATTTAAATATGGATGTGCGAAGATATAACTTAGATTGTACGCAGCTCGTGGTCTTGCGGTAGCGTTCTCGCTTACCGCGCACAGGGTCCCGAGTTCGATTCACGGCGGGGTCAAGGATTTTTCCTGTCTCGAGATGACTGGGTGCTGTTGTGTCGTCTTCATCATCATCATTCATCCCCTTTACGGTCGGAGGAAGGCAATGGCAAACCACCTCCGATAGGACCTTGCCTAGTACGGCATCATCCCCTACGCTCCTCGGAGTATGGGACCTCATCATCTTAACCTAGATTAAACATCTAACTGCATTGATGCACCACTAAAAGTTAGGCAGTGGTCACCATAACTACTTTCGGTACGGTACCGCACAGAATACCAGCCACAGAAGACGAACAGTTTCACGACACAATATCTTTAAGTGAAACAAACAAGGTGGACGCTGCCCAATAGTGGCAATACCCATCACTTTTCAAAACACTCCAGGAAACAGCTGACCATCTGACAAGGTAATTCAGACTCACAGTAAACCTTCCACACTACGAGGTCCGCTACCTCATAACATAACTAAAATCAAGTTATTACGCTTTGTCAGACTTTTTGTAAGCTCCAATAATCAATTACAGCACATTCAAATTGAGGGTGTCAAACGCACCAAGGATTTTTAGGTATTAATTGTTCACAGTGCAGTAACACTCGGCTCCATAGGTCAACTACGTGAACAAGACGTTAACCCACATTCAGTCACAAGCGGAATCAATTAAACACCAACTCACCTCATTATCCCAATCAGATCTTATTGCAGTACATAGCAGCAACACAAAACATAATTACACTTCATGTCGGTGCGCTCTCCAGCGCTTGTCTTCTTGTAATTGGATGTAAACGGTAGCTGATTCGTAACTCGAGTAAATTTCACATGCCACTAACCACTCCACAACCGACACTGTGACGATCTGCAAACACATTAACGGACGCTCGCATAACATCAACGGATTGCACTGGCCTGTAACATCGTCATCGCCTGGCAATGAATCGATCAAGCGATACATGTAAGGCTTTTGTCAAACCCCAACTGCCGAATTTAAATCACGTCTTGGGGAACCGAACCGCCTACTTGCCTACAGCCAACACCCAATTCAAGATCTCCACCGCAGACCCCTGGACACCGCTGCTGCAGGAATCACTGTCAACCCACGGAGACCCTCCTCCACTGCACTCTATGCCGCGTGAGCTCTCCGGACGTCGACAACGCTTTCCGACTGCAGCGCGCGAAACACTGCTAGTGGACGAACGAAGAAACAGAGGAACTACTTCAGACTACGGCTATGGCACGAATTCAAAAGTGCCGAAGAAAAACCATCCAGCATATCCTGAATCACTTTTATAGAGATTCTGATCATGTCTTGGTATCATAATTTAAGTACGAAAAACATAATTAATATACACATGCATTAGGTGTGTAGACATCTAATTTGACAAGGCTGGAACAGATAGACGTCCGTGTCCTCGCAATAGGAATCATTCCGGCATTTGCCCGAAGTAATTTAGAGAAACTACAGCAATTTTTTTACTCTTTGTTTTTGATCTACTTGTCGCCTCCACATGTTTGCACACTTACGTAAATAATCGTAAATTACGAAGAAAATTCATTCAAAATTGTCTGAGACGACGGTTTATGCATTTATACTAAAATCTGTTACAGAACTCTAGAACGAGGAAGGATGCTTCTAAAAAAAACCGACGCAACAAAGCAGAGAGAGTGTGAGACAGCAACTGCGGAGTCCAGAAATCATCTACTAGCGCTGCGATCTGGCCGCTACAAGACTGACCGACAGCCATCCAATACAATGAAGTGATTATTGTAAAATTGCAGTATCGACACATGTTAGTCTAGGAGTTTTGTTCGTAACGTAATCAACATTAAGAGGTAGTCAGTTCCTTCTTGACCACTCCACACTGCAGATCGTTCTGGCGAGAGGACTTGCGTCAAGAACTTCAAGTTGAGGAGTGGTAAGTCAAACTACGCGTATGAAGTTTGGAGCTAGCACACTAGGCACGAATTAGCCCATAGTAAATTTCCTCTGATTCCCAGAGAACAGGTTCTTTTTATTTATAACCCGAGCTATTGGTGCGTAATAGCGCATGCCATAGATAGGAAGATCGCTTTAAGCGTTGATGCGAATAAGCAGATTAATACAAAAAGATTAGCTTTTACCGTTCTTATTAATTTTCGGTGTTGCTGGAATTTTGATTGATATTGTGGATTTGGTCGGACGGAGGTTCCGACTTGTTTCGTTTAGAGTAAATCAAGTGGATCCGTTCGCCCACTCAGAGGAAACTGAGTATGAGCTTTCTTTTCATTTAACGGTTGTTGCTAGTTTGGTACTACTCGAGCAAGGTGACGTCTCGAGGTGTGTGAGCGGCTATTATATTTGATGGAACAGTCCCTACCAATGAGGAAATCTGAGAAACTTTGTGATGATAGACTGAAGAAAGCGTTGAACAGTGGTATAGCTGTGATCTTCCCTGGCTGTGATAATACTTTTTCCTTGAAATTTGGAACCATATTTGGAGACTGCGTTGTTGTAATGTGGTAATTGATAAAGTGACAAGTGACCGTTTTTAATTTTCAGTTCATTAGTGGGATTCGCGATCTGTTAACGCCTAAAGACGCTTAGCATTTTCTATGAATTGTCCTAAGGTCAGTGTAATTTGGCGGTGACACTTAGGATTTTTGTTTTATTTTTGTTGTTCTTTCGATTGTGTTGGAGGGGGTTAAATAGATTTGCTGACACTGTCACTGCCTTATGTAAGAGGTGTAAAATACTGAGCTTAATTGACAAAATAAAGTACAGACACAATAAATAAGACCTTATAGAATTCAAAAACCCCAATTCAGTATACTATTTTCAGTATATAGGTTTTAAGGAACTTACAGTGACATATTTCACGTGCGTTCGTCGTAAAGTTATACACTACAAAAAAAATTGTGTGCTTTCTTTAATTTCGACTAACTGACTCACATGTAGAAAATCGAATATGTTGAGAAACATCATAACAAGATTTTTTATGATAATTAATCCTGAATAAGGAAATAAACTAAATTTTCTCACTTTTCATAATGCGTACTCAGTGTTCATAGATATTATTGGCTTACATAAACTGAAGTAACAAAATATATTATTAACATCGCTGGTATAAACAAAAGAGAAAGACATAATTTTCATTCACGGAAGTTGAGCATTACTTCGAAGCATTTAAGTTACTTAATATTATATTACGAAAAGTAATTAGTTTACTACAAGGAGGCATTGATTCTAACAAGGTATAAAGTTGACCATATAACACGTCAGTCTCAGTTGCAACTGAGGCTGACATGTTACATATTCAATTATCACAGTTGCTGACAGAGCTGCACAATGTTAAAAATTCTTAGGTTAAAAACTCTTAGGTATAAAGTTTACAGAAATTTCAATTTCTTTGCTTATTAACAACAGAGATTAATAATTTAGGAAGTGGCCTTCAAAATTCGATCAGGTACTCTGAGTGTATACTAATAAGGTAGATTTATTTTAAAACTCTTACGTGAAATTTGCAGTTACAAAAACTGTTGATTTTTGCAATGAATTAATAGTGATTGTTAGTTGTTACCGTGATTTTATTTGGTGTAATCATTCGTTGAGTAGACGTCATTGTTGAGGCTTAAAAGTCTTCGTCTAACAGGGATACGTTTAATTTTATAGCGACAATTCCACTTATCATTAATAAGCGTAACGATTTCTGAACGTGTAGTTCTAACTTGGCTTGTAGAAAATGAAGTAATCCTAAATCACAACAAGATTCAGTTTTTACAATTTCTAACACACAAAATACAAAACATGACGTTTTAATTTCACAGAATGGGCAAATGATCAATAAAACTGAACAGTTCAAATTTCTAGATGTTCAGGCAAATAGTAAACTATCGTGGAAAGCCCACACTCAGGATGTTGCTCAAAGACTTAATGCTACCATTTTTACTATTCAAACGGTAACTGAAGTAAGTGATACTTCAATACGAAAAGTAGTCTGCTTAGCTTATTTTCATTCGTTTAAGACGCATGTTATTATATTTTGGATATTTTTGGCTCAGAAACGGGCAGTTCGGGCAATCAGTGGTGTAAGTTCGCGCACCTCTTGTCGACCCCTGTTCATTAGTCTGGGTTTTCTGATATTGGCTCTCAACTTATATATGTTCCCTACTGTCATTTCTTCTTAAGAACAACAACTTATTCCCAATAATTAGCAGTTTTCAATTAGTTAATACTAGGCAGAAATCCAGTCTGCGTTTGGATCGCACTTCCTTGAGTCTTGCGCAGAAAGGTGTGCAGTATACTGCCGCAACCATTTTTAATAAGCTACCACAATAATTCAAAAATCTTAGCATTAATCCACGCGCTTTCAACTCGAAAGTGAAGAATTTTCTCGTGAGTCACTCTTCTTATTCTGTCGAGGAATTCCTTGAAAAATTAAGCTGATTCCTATCTTAAACTGTTGATTGCGTTTACATAAACTTACGGCTTGTCTTTTTTGGGTTCATAAACCTTTTTATTTCATCTGTTATCACTTTTATGTTGTAATTTCGTGTACTGACATGTACCATGACCTTGGAGATTTGCTTCTCAGTTTGGTCCTACGGATCTAGATGTGTAAAATAAATATCATTTGCCTGCCTGAAAAACTGAGTCGGTATCAGTTCTTACTGAATAAGCTGTTGAACTCAGAAAGAGTATGATACGTTAGTATTATTCATTACAGAGCTTAGGTGTAAAGTTTTCTCAAAAATTAACCATTACAGTGCGAAAACTTGCAGTGAAATGACAAAGGTGCCTTGAGTATTTTGGTATAAGTTCAGCCTACATCCTGCTCCATGGTCGTGGACTGAGCTATTTTTATGACAAAAATTATAAAGGTTTCTAAATGCTAACATGGTGTAGTTAAGTGTCCCCATGTTTTGATCATCTATGATAGCGAGCCCAAGTACAGTTTTGGTTTATTATTCTTACGGACTGTCTTTATAGTTTTAAAAATGTGTTCACACTTCGTACATTTGTTCCCCGAAAAGGAAACCCATTGCTAAGAACTGAATGTATGTACGGACAGTATGCACCTAAGGCACACCGGCTGCTACATGCTGAAGGCATACCACACTGCGGACATTCCTTTTGCAAGTATTTTTGCCCTCAGGGGACCAGCATCTGCCTGCTGGGTGTGGGCTTGGAGACCACAGGGTTCCTGAGCTGTAGACTAGTAGGCGACGCCAATCCTCTGTTACTGTAAGCTCTGGTAATGTTGCGGCGACCACCGTACAGAGTGATGGTGGAACGTTGTGTGTCACAGGGAACGAGGATGGTAAAAATCTCTATAAAAACCCTTGATCCTAAGGTGTTCTGCGCACTGACGAGTTGCATGGTTGTTGAGGTGGAACAGTCGTTAGTGGGAAACCTCTGGGGAACCTGATAAACCTCAGTTGTATAAGGCTTACCAAGGCAAGAAGGGCTTTGTCTAGGTGCACTTTTATTTTCGTAGCTGCTAGTTGGACCAGGATGCATCCTCTAAATTATCTCTTCCTACTCCCAGCTGAAAGGATGGGTCGCTGGTAGTTATCGACATCTAATCGAGCAAGAGGGCTCTTGTCGCCAATCCTTCAGACTTAGGGCTTACGCAGAATCCTTCATTTTCTAGTAAAAGAACACATGCTGATGGCTATAATACGTTTATTGTAGTTAAACTAAAAGAGAGCAGCTTTGAGTAAGTTTCAACTTTTTACATACAAAAAGATTTAGAGGGCATCGATGATACTTTAAAATCTCAGGCGCTGGCAAAACAGGACCCTGTTCGTAGAAAAGAGTAAGTCCCAACAACTGAAGAATATCCAGAAAGCTCAATGCCTTGGGGTGTATGTAACTGAAAGCACAACTGAACAACACAATACCTTGAACTACAGTAAAGGTGTTATGACTTGCAGGGATCTAGTTGACATTTCCCATAAAGAAATGGAAGCTGAGTGGTCCCAGGAAGGAATTGTTGAGGGGCAAAACATAATGACAAGGGAGAATTGGCAGAATTGTGACAGCAGACTCGTTTATACTGACTTTCAGCAGTACGAAACCTCCAGAGTACGTTAAGGCAGATTTCCTTTGCCTCAGTGTGCGGCCTTATTTCCTCAATCTTGCGAATCGTTTAAATGCCAGCACTGTGGGTACACCGCATTAGGCTGTAAGGCAGAAGCCACCTATGGCAAATGTGGTAAGGCCACCAGAAGGAGTTGGTTGTTCATCTCCTCCAAAGTGTGTAAACTGCTCTGGGGATCAACCTATCTGAAGTAGGGACTGCACTGTCTTCCTTGAAGAAAGGAAGGTACAGGATATCAAAACAACTAAGCCTAGCTCCTGTGGTGAGGCCAAGAAGATCTATTAGGCCATGCAGCCACCGAAGTTCGCTACCTTCTTTGCATCCGTTCTTGAACAGCCAGTTCAGAAGTCCAATGCTGCTACACAAATGGAAGTGGCTAGTGTTAGCACTAGTACCTGCGTTTGTCAATGCACTTGTGCTTTTGCAGTTCCTTCAAAGCCAGTAGCTCACAGAATATCAGACAAGGCTGTGGTTGCCAAAGTTGCGGAGCTCTCTGCTCCTCCACAGATTCAGACGAGTCCACCATCCAGCATTGCTACTCCCACCTCCGCAGCTGTGACTCTGAAATCTCCCCAGGCAAAAGAACCTCGGGCTAAGACAAATAATGAGCTGTCAGTGGAGAAGATATGCAAGTAGTCTGATGATGTCGAGATCCCTATTTGTGACATATCCCATGACGCATTTACAGAGCCAATGGACCTTGATGTCAGCCCAACAACACACCTCCACCCATTATGGGCTCACCTCCATGGCAGAAAGGCAGGGTGCAAGTGCATCCCCCGTGATACAGGGTGTTTCAAAAATGACAGGTATATTTGAAACGGCAATAAAAACTAAACGAGCAGCGATAGAAATACACCGTATGTTGCAATATGCTTGGGACAACAGTACATTTTCAGGCGGACAAACTTTCGAAATTACAGTAGTTACAATTTTCAACAACAGATGGCGCTGCAAGTGATGTGAAACATATAGAAGACAACGCAGTCTGTGGGTGCGCCATTCTGTACGTCTTCTTTCTGATGTAAGCGTGTGCTGTTCACAACGTGCAAGTGTGCTGTGGACAATATGGTTTATTCCTTAGAACAGAGGATTTTTCTGGTGTTGGAATTCCACCGCCTAGAACACAGTGTTGTTGCAACAAGACGAAGTTTTCAACGGAGGTTTAATGTAACCAAAGGACCGAAAAGCGATAGGATCTGTTTGAAAAATTTCAACGGACTGGGAACGTGACGGTTGAACGTGCTGGAAAGGTAGGGCGACCGCGTACGGCAACCACAGAGGGCAACGCGCAGCTAGTGCAGCAGGTGATCCAACAGCGGCCTCGGGTTTCCGTTCGCCGTGTTGCAGCTGCGGTCCAAATGACGCCAACGTCCACGTATCGTCTCATGCGCCAGAGTTTACACCTCTATCCATACAAAATTCAAACGTGGCAACCCCTCAGCGCCGCTACCATTGCTGCACGAGAGACATTCGCTAACGATATAGTGCACACGATTGATGACGGCGATATGCATGTGGGCAGCATTTGGTTTACTGACGAAGCTTATTTTTACCTGGACGGCTTCGTCAGTAAACAGAACTGGCGCATATGGGGAACCGAAAAGCCCCATGTTGCAGTCCCATCGTCCCTGCATCCTCAAAAAGTACTGGTCTGGGCCGCCATTTCTTCCAAAGGAATCATTGGCCCATTTTTCAGATCCGAAATGATTACTGCATCACGCTATCTGGACATTCTTCGTGAATTTGTGGCGGTACAAACTGCCTTAGACGACACTGCGAACACCTCGTGGTTTATGCAAGAAAGGTGCCCGGCCACATCGCACGGCCGACGTCTTTAATTTCCTGAATGAATATTTCGATGATCGTGTGATTGCTTTGGGCCATCCGAAACATACAGGAGGCGGCGTGGATTGGCCTCCCTATTCACCAGACATGAACCCCTGTGACTTCTTTCTGTGGGGACACTTGAAAGACCAGGTGTACCGCCAGAATCCAGAAACAATTGAACAGCTGAAGCAGTACATCTCATCTGCATGTGAAGCCATTCCGCCAGGCACGTTGTCAAAGGTTTCGGGTAATTTCATTCAGAGACTACGCCATATTATTGCTACGCATGGTGGATATGTGGAAAATATCGTACTATAGAGTTTCCCAGACCGCAGCGCCATCTGTTGTTGAAAATTGTAACTACTGTAATTTCGAAAGTTTGTCTGTCTGAAAATGTACTGTTGTCCCAAGCATATTGCAACAAACGGTGTATTTCTATCGCTGCTCGTTTAGTTTTTATTGCCGTTTCAAATATACCGGTCATTTTTGAAACACCCTGTATATGGCTCTCATATTACAGTGGAACATTAATGGGTTCAGGAAACATGTGGAGGAAGTGAAACTGTTAGCACAGGAACGTCCCATGTGCTTAAGTTTGCAGAGAACGCATTTTAAAGCATCTGATGCCATGTACCAAGGGGCTACACGCTCTATCGCAAGGATAACCTCACCGGAAAGAGAGCCAATGGAGGGGTCGCTTTGTTTATCGATAATGTGCACCACTCCTCTGCTCTCCCCTACCTACTGACCAGCAAGTGGTTGCAGTTGAATTTCACGTGCGTCAGGAGATCACTGTATGCTCCCTATATTTACCTCTGCATCATGCGATTAACTCTGAGGCTCCAACAGATCTTATACAACAACTCCCCTGACCATTTCTCCTGCTGGGAGACATCAATGCCCCAGCTGCTACTGGTTCATCCTCAGCTATTTGACTTCTCTTTCTGCTCTCCTGTCCTTGTAGACTCAGCCTAGTGGAAAGCAACTGAAGACCCTCATTCCAGCGAAAGCCGAGCAGAAACCTACCGTAATGCAACTCGCACCAGGCTGCACACAAAGTAACTATTCCAAGAATCAGGAAAAGGTCTTAATTTTTAATGAAATGTGGAAATACTGGTAAAACTTTCGTATATTCTGAACCTTGATGATTGACACGTTCACTGTCAAGCATGTGCTAACCTTAACACAGTCATGCACAAACCCTTACATTCACGTTAGCAAGTTTATGGTAACGTATTTCCCGAAATCTGAACAGCTGCTAAGCACGGATTGTTCTTACATGAAAATGCTCTCCATACTATTACGTTTATCGGTGTCTAATGCACTCAAGTTTTTAGTCACCGATCTGTTCAATAAGCCACGTGGAATTACTGTCTTTTCTCTTACACAAAATAACTTAAAAAATCCGTACTTTCTAAAAAACACACCGGAATAAATATACCTTCACTTTAAAGCACTTTTGGGACATGTAGCACAACTAAAACGGGCAAATTATAACTTCCTTCCGAGCTCATGCTACACACAACCGTACCATTGAAAGGCTGGGCTCCGACTCTTAGACTGCTGGCTCTGAGCACCATGGGACTTAACATCTATGGTCATCAGTCCTCTAGAACTTATAACTACTTAAACCTAACTAACCTAAGGACATCACACAACACCCAGTCATCACGAGGCAGAGAAAATCTCTGACCCCGCCGGGAGTCGAACCCGGGAACCCGGGCGTGGGAAGCGAGAACGCTACCGCACGACCACGAGCTGCGTACACTCTTAGACTGCTGTAAACATTCTATACCTCCAAGAGAAAAGACGCGCGAAGAATACTCCGTTCTGATTGGTCAGTTTTCTTTAAGGCCAATAGAAAAACATTACTATCCCGCGTTAGTCCGCACTTTTCATAACTAATCAACCAAAAAATAACACGCTTTCGAGCTGTACTTTTTTCCTGAAGTAAATATTTAACATTCTGACATTTTGTTTATACGTTAGTAACTATTTTGATTTGCACTCGAATTAGCTTTCCTTTTACCATGAACTTACTTTATATATTATGAGACAAAATTCCCCGTCGTATAAAGTTCATCAGAAGAACGATTATGTACATGTTTACTTTAGACCACATTTACGCATCATTCGCACTACTAAAAGCAAATACAAAACTGTACAGATATAAATAAACAAAATAGCCTTCAAGAAATAAAAAGAACAATTCACAAAAATATCCTCTTAACCTGTTTCTTGAATGTCTCTGGGTACTACTGTCCTCTAGCAGATGTAAACTAGAACTACGTACTCGACTGAACCCGCTTCAGACCATCTGTCACTGTGCACACATGAGTGATTCTCCCGATACACAGGCTCTAGACGGTAGCGATATAAGTGCAGAGGTTAGAGGAGTGGGCTGCAAACACGGGTTTCAAGTTTTCTGCAGATAGATGTAGTGTGTGTGTGGGGGGGGGGGGTGTTCCTTTTAATCGTTCTTGTGGTATTTTTAATTTACTTGACTTGCATATGAGGGACACCATTCTGCATTTTAAAGACTCACTGATGTTTCTGTGCCTCATTTCTGACACTAAATTATTGTGGTTACCGCACCTGGTAGACCAGAAAGCTTCAGCCCAGACGGCGGTGGATGTCATAAAGTGCCTTAGCCACAGGTCTTGGTGATGAAACAGGGCCTATGCGAAGACGAGTAATGAGGTTGTGCCGTTGATGTGGCTGGAAGTAGGTACGCCACAGTCGTGTTCTGGGCTTTACTAGATGGAGCTTATTGCCTGTCACTTCCAGCCACTCATCCTCCACTGATGCAAGACTACGGATCTCAACAGCGAGGCTATAGCATGCATCACGATACGCCACCTTGGCTGCTAGATTCGCCCTTTCGTTCTCAGAAATACCCACATGCCCTTGTACTCAGCAGAAAAATACTTCCTTCCCAGTCGTTGTAGTTGGAGGAGGAGAGGAGGAGATTAGTGTTTAACGTCCCGTCGACAACGAGGTCATTAGAGACGGAGCGCAAGCTCAGGTGAGGGAAGGATGGGGAAGGAAATCGGCCGTGCCCTTTCAAAGGAACCATCCCGGAATTTGCCTGAAGCGATTTAGGGAAATCACGGAAAACCTAAATCAGGATGGCCGGAGACGGGATTGAACCGTCGTCCTCCCAAATGCTGTAGTTGGAGAAGGCATTCTGGATAGTCTGGACTACATTATCCGCTGGGTACTAACGTTTTAGAGAGTAAAGGGCTCTCAGAGAATCTGAATTCAGCACTTGAAGAACATGTCATCTGCTCCAGTACCTGCATGGTTGTATATAAATCTGTGTCGATCTGCTATAGTTTTGTAGGGCTTTTGTGCCCTCAAGACTAGAGTATTGTAATGGTCGCCTGGTCGTAGATATTGCTAATTGCTATAATCGCACTATTTCACTCCCATTTACGGAGCTTGTTAGCACTTGATGTTAGGTTGGCGCCATTAAAATGCATTGTGTTGTGGAAATCGCTGCTACTTGCTGGATCGCTGCTGTCTCTCGATGCTGATGCTGGCTCTAAATCTGGTTGTCTAGGGTTAAAACATGAGGTCCCGTGTTTTTTATGTGCTTTTGATGATAAAAAACGAGCGAAACCAACAAATATGTGAACTTCAAATATTTATTACTCTGGTGGCCATCTTAATTCCACTGTCCACCAAAGACCATGACACAACACAAAGTAGTACTTTCTTTACATGTTCTTTGCTTTGTTTATCCACCTCAAACAATAACACACAAACACACTTCACCAAAGTGACATTCCGACTGCCTCCTCGACCGTTCTTGCTGCTTGTATTTATAACATTGTCAAAGAACTACTAAAAAGAGATATAGTTTACAAGTCACATGTACATCTGTTATCATAATTTGTGCAGAAAAGTTATTAATTTGCATCAAGTGACATAATTTATCATGTTATTAGAATGACAGACAGATTTGTTGACTTGACAGAATAATTCTTTGTTACAAAAAGGCCGTTTTTTAGAAGTTTGTCAATTGACTTCTCTAATTTGCATAAATAAGTAAATAACATGAATTATTAAGAATTACATTGGTTTTCGTCTAAAACAGGATTGATTTCGTGAATACTGAGTGAAACCGCTCCTAGTGAACAAATAGGTTTCACTGGGTGATTTTTATTTAAGGAGATCCAAAATACCTAAGTTGTCCACTATTTTTCGTACTTCATATTAATTATTTTAGATGAACTTAGTGTTTTTACATGATGACATTTGCTGTATCAGTGATCAAGTGATATAAACTTTTGTGTGGGTCAGTTATTCAGTATAATTTAATGGGTTGACTGTTTCTGCAGACATGTTATGCAATCATTGTTAACATACACAATAACTTTTCTATAATCATAAATACTCGTTAAACTGGTTGAATTTGGAGGGTATCGCATACTTCGGTACAGTAAAGCCTTTAATATGTTCCGTTACAGTATGTATGCACAATATATGGGTCAGCGAGGCCTTCTTACCTGAAGATTAATGACTCTGTCCACCATAAGCGTATTTGGATCAGCATAAGTGCTTACAAGACTAGCCGCATACACAGTCTCTGTGCTGAGGCTTGGGAGCCGCCACTCACCATTCGGCAGCAGCTGCTCATGGTGCGTCAGGCGTGTAAGTTCCTCGCAGCTCCAACTTCACCCGCATACAAATACTGTTGCTCGTCCGCCTCTGGGACGCATCTTCTCCAATCACCCCAGAGCAAGAATGCCCCTTTGGGATCCGCGTGCAGCGTGTGCTGGAATCACTTGGTGTGGAGCAGTACAACCCGAAATCCAGGGTTTTAACGTCCTGCCACGTGCTTATTGCAGAGACTCAGTGTAGTTTTAGCTTTGGTACAGTACAGGAGAGATTTCACCTCTGCTTCCGTTTTTGAAGCGGAATTTTTGCTAAATGAGCTGGACAACTATGTAGCTGTTTTTACGGATGAGTCCAAACAGGGAGACTCAGTTGGTTGCTCTGTTGTTTTCCCGGATCGTGTCCTCAATGTCCGACTGCCTCAAGACTTTACTTTCTTCGACACAGATTTATATACAACCTTGCAGGTACTGGAGCAGATGACATGTTTTTCAAGTGCTGAATTCCGATTCTCTGAGAGCCCTTTACTCTCTAAAACGTTAGTACCCAGCGGATAATGTAGTCCAGACTATCCAGAATGCCTTCTCCAACTACAACGACTGGGAAGGAAGTATTTTTCTGCTGAGTACAAGGGCATGTGGGTATTTCTGAGAACGAAAGGGCGAATCTAGCTAGCAACCAAGGAGGCGTATCGTGATGCATGCTATAGCCTCGCTGTTGAGATCCGGAGTCTTGCATCAGTGGAGGATGAGTGGCTGGAAGTGACAGACAATAAGCTCCATCTAGTAAAGCCCATAACACGACTGTGGCGTACCTACTTCCAGCCACATCAACGGCACAACAAAAAGTGGTTGAACATTACTACAGTCAAACATGTCCAACACCTACAATGGCTAGAAGTATTCCGAAATACGCTGCGAGCAATTACAAAGACATTGCTAACAAGCCTGGCATAAGTTGGGTTTCGGCGTATTTTTGAAAATTTTTGCTATCCGTTTCTGAGTGATAGTCGGACGTTTTTGAGCCATGAAATACCTGTCTCGGCCTGCATGAACACCAATTAAACTCTGACCGGCACTTTTGTTTGACAATACTACTCGCACACTATCACTTTGCCAACATTTATGTACTGTATAATGCGTGTGAATCCATATTTCATCTTATTAAATTACTGGTCACTTTTATTCTGATGAAAACCTGCGAAAGTATGGTCATTTAGCAACAATGCCCTCTCGTCCACATAAAACAAAACGTTAACACCTTCTAAAACGAAAATCCATAGACAGAACATTGCTTCTAAAGGTTCCCTTGTTAGCTTTGAAGCTCTTTTCTATTTGACAAAAGTTGTGCAATTTCGTATTTGTTTCTGTTGTTCGTGATGCCATAGAAATTGCTGCCTTATAATACATTTATCCATATCACAGGTCACAAACTTATTATGAGCTTCTTGCTTCTTGGGCGCTAGTTTAACCCTAGCCTCTCTGTATCTCGTCACGTGACCTAGTTCCTAGCAATGCCGCGTCACCACTTCCCCTTTCCAGGCGATAGGCTTGGTTCAAATGGCTCTGAGCCTGGGACTTAACATCTGAGGTCATCAGTCCCCTAGAACTTAGAACTACTTAAACCTAACTAACCTAAGGACATCAAACACATCCATGCCCGAGGCAGGATTCGAACCTGCGACCGTAGCGGTCGCGCGGTTCCGAGAACCGCTCGGCCACACCGGCCGGCAGGCAATAGGTATTGTTGCATTCTTTATAACGAAAACTACAGAATTCGAATTCGGTAGTTGGTCGAGAGAGTCAAGATTGGTCACACGCACTTTCATTGTGTTTCGTAAGAACAAAAGAATTGGTGCGTCCGAATCTCTTGCAACTTGGGATGTAATAGATAAGTGCTTTTCATATAAAGTACAATTAGTATTGCGCATGCACGTTACTCATAAGTTCTAACTTTTCTCCTCCAAGTTTACAGAATAGAATAATTTATTTTTCTTATGATCTGTTACTGCAAAAATTGGCAAGTCGGCAAATAAGCACGCGTCGTCCCAATAGCTAGAATGAAAATAAAGCGAATAAAAGTGAAGTGATACAGCGATGAATAATTTGTTACCCCTTATTCCATAATCAGACACGAAAGAAGTGACACATGGAAATTACGACAGATGTCGAGTGTCAGTTCTTTGAAATGAACAACTGCAGTGCAGTGAGTTAATATATTTCGACTAGCATTAGTACCCGTCGATGCCCGGGTGTGTATTTATTGCATTATTATGTTACTCCATCTCATTCTTCCTCCCTCCATTGTCTTCCGCCCCACTCTTTGACCGTTTCACCTGCGTCTGTAGTGAAATTCGGCCTGAAATTCAATTTCACGTGGCTCAATTCTTATGACTTCATTTCCTGAACAGTGTATAATACAGTAATATAATTTTCAGTTAAAATCAGGAAATTGTCTGCGAAGTGTGTTGCAAATAAAGTTAGTACACTGACATCAACAGTTAGTTTCACGTAATCGTTATTTACAGGCTGGATCGAGACATGTCCGACTGTAGAAAAAGACGGGCGCGGAAGGAAGATGACGATAAGCAGCAAAAGGATACACTACAACAATATTTCAAGCCAAAGAGAGAACGACCTAGCAGCGGCGAGGATGCAAAAATAGATCCTGAAAGTGCAGAAAGTAGTGGAGCTACTGCAGCTACATCTTTATCTTCAGGACATGACCAGAAAGTTGACGAACATGGCACTGCGACCACCGCATACAGTAGCAATGCTGACGATGGGCCATTCACAATATGTTCAACAGACCTCGTCTGGACTCAAGACCTGTTTTCTGACGAAAGCTTCGAGATTGAGACATCAGGCAGAACAGAAATTAGGGGACCCGATTCGAAAAATACCGGAGGAACATCAGCCTGTAACAACGGAAATGCATATCCTCCTATTTCCATCTATTGTACTATAAATTTGTTTTCCTTATTTTTGTTACCTGAAGATATGACATTTCTGTGTCTTTACATATTGTAATTGTTTTACTATTTGTATATATATATATATATATATATATATTTATGCATTTATGTCGATGTATAATTGGTTTGTTTCGTAAATATTATTTGTATTTTTACGCTGGATCTTGACTAGGGAAAACTGCTATCGAACGATTACCTCGATAGGCCGTGTGAAGAACGAAAGTGTTTAGGATCTTTGGTAGTGTTAACTCTGTCGCGTGGAGGGCGGTCTGAGCAGAGAGAGTCTGGCTGGAGTAGCGAGTGGAGCAGGTATGTTGTGTGAAGCTCCCGCGAGTTGCCGCGCTTTCGGGGTTTGGCAGAATGTAATTGCGCTCGACTTGCGATGATAGTTTCTGACATGGTGTCGCGGACGGGAAGCATTAGCTGGCGCACATCAAGAGCCCGTTTCGCCTGGTCACCGTGTCGAGAGGAAGGCGCGCCAACATCCAGCATCTGCAACAGCGACGGCCGACAATGAGTGACTGTCGCCACCTCCTCTATCGACGGCTTCAAACCTTCAATCAACCAACAAGGAAGACTGGAAGCACGTAAAGTCTTAGAACTGTATGGCAGACCTCAGCTTTTAAAATTGTTGCATCACAAAATTACACCAACTTAGCATGAACCTTTGTTGCTCATTGTCCCAATTGCATTACCAAGCAGGGTCCCTACCTTTTCCGGAATGAACCCGAGTGTCGTTGAAATTCAAACGCCAGCATTAAAGCAATATTATTCTATTTCACTGCTTTAATTTCTAAGTTCAGTTAAAGTATTCATAGCTGGCTACAATATTTAGATTACACAAGCACAAATTATGAGTGCGAGTTTTGTTACCATATTTTAGCTTACCTGTGACTACAGCTCAGCTTGGTACATACTAAATTTTACTATTGTTAATTGTTCAGAATCATTAAATTCAAGTTCAAAGTTAAGTCTCTTATTTCTAAATTGCGTAGATTCAAGTAGCTTTTGAAATGATTGTTGAGGTAGTCCAAGACTAACGGTATTTTACTGAATTTCGATGTGCTTCAGAAAGAAAGCTCGCTATTAACTTCAGTCACTAAATTAACTTTCGATTTTCCTGTTTTATTAATTCTTTTGCTAAATTAAGTCAGAGTGTAGCGAAATTTGTTACTTCTGACAAACTGTCAGTTTTCACACTACACATGTCAACCTTCAGTTGCCACGCTTCTAGTGCTAATTATATGTGTAATAACCTTTCTTTTTCAGTTAATATAATAATTGTCCTTAGGACTGGCGACCGTAATTTCCCCCAAATCTCAAATATCTAATTACCGCTAGTTAATTGTTAACGTAACAGCCGCACATTTACTTTCTTTATTAACTTTACCGCTTTTCAAAATTAATTTCCACCAGTTTCATTCGCATTTTTCCTTTCATTTAGATGTAACCCTTTCCTCCCTCTTTATCGACAAATTAACTTCGGTGACGATTGCTTTTCCCAAATTTCCATTAAGTACACGCGGTTTAATTTTTCACTGTCATTAAGGTCGATAAGTGAGGGGGAGGCTACACGTGGCGACCTGATGACAGGACAATCTTCAAATTTGAGGTTGTTCTGGACACGAATTTTGCATTGTGCAAATCTCATAACAAAGTACTGGTTACGAAATGGTCGATACGTCAGCGAGAATATTAGTGTGAGGAATCCTAATTAGATTTGAGATTTGGCATTTATATTGAAAATTATTAAAATGAGTGAAGGCAACAATTACCAAAATTTGGTAGACTTGGATAAGGAACAATCGGTGCAATAGTGGGAAACGCGCACCGCGGTACCCATTGTTCAGGGCAGGCGGCTAGCATGAAAGACGCGACCGCCGAAACGCAACAAAGAGCAGAAATGGAATTCCAAACTTTAGAAAATGTTTCGGAATCGGAAGTGAAAATCAAATCTGAATCCCTTGATGACGAATACGGGGGGACAATTAAAGAGGAAGCCGCTACCGAAGTAAAACCGGTAGTTTCCGGGAATTTAACTGATTTATTGAATGTTTTGATTAATGAAATCAAGAGTCAATCGGCAGAAATTAAAGCTCAGGCTGCCAAGCAAGAAGCTCAAGCTGAAAAAATTGAACGGAAACTAGACAATCAGAACAAAGCTATTAATGTTGTTAACAACAATGTTAGAGTTGTTAACACAAAAGTTGATAAAATCAAAGAAGATATTGTTGTAATTAATACCGAAATCGGTAATCTTAAACAGGAAATGATAGGCGTTCAGGCGGTAATTGCGAGCATAAATACTCGTTTTAATTCCGAAATTAGCAGAATCGAGAAAAGTGTAGGAGAAGCAGTTGCTCCGATCATCGAGAAAAAGGTGACGGAACAAATTCAATTAGTGAAAAAAGAGGATCAACAGAAGGTGGAAACTTTAAAGGCTTTAGTGTCCGAGGTTGATGCTAAAGTGACGAAGCAGGCTAATACCTGCGAAGAGAAAAAAAGGGAAGTAGAAACGCTTGCGACAACCACTTGCCAAGTAATTACGAGAGTTTCGGAATTAGAAAAGAAACTTGACGAAAAACGGAGCTATGTGCCAATCTGTGCACATAGTTCGGAATTGTTGACGAAAGAGGAGCGGTTCGACCCCTTGAAAAAAGGCGGTATACACGCGACGGATTTCATTAAAAATTCTGAAAGAGTTCTACCCAGATCATGGACTAATGAGAGAAAAATTAATGCGGTTATTGATGTGTTGGCTGTTGATGCCGAGCGTTGGGGCTTAAACCTCAACATTACGAACCTGACTTTTGACGACTTTAAAAATTTGTTTCTGGCTGAATACTGGTCAGAGCAAAAACAGCAAAGTGTCTGGCGCGAATTTGTCGTATCGAGGCCTTTCGATGCGAATTCGCGCGGTTCGATGAAGGAGTTTTGTGAGGGCTGGATCCGCAAGTTGGAATATTTGCGTGATCGCCGCACGGAATCCGAAATAGTCTGGGAATTCTACAAGAAGCTTCCAGATGATACAAAACGCTACATAGGAAGCAATTACAGGACAATCAATGATTTCCTGGAAAGATTTGAGGACGAGGACAATTGGCGCAATAATCGCGACAGTGGTAGAGGCTGTGGTAACAACAACGGGTACCACAGCAACCACAACAACGATAACCATGGGAATAATGCATACCGCAACCATGGCAGCAATAACAATAATGGTTCGGACCGTAATAACAATCGGTACAATGCAAATAATAACAGGAATGACGGAAACCAGTATCATACTAACGTGATACGGGCTTCACAGAAACGCCAGAGGGTGTGATCAGCCGCCTCAGCAGCATCTGGGGAGCGTATCTGCTGGGACGAGACAGGGAAACCATTAGCCGCGCCGGTGAGGGGCCGACCGGGCGTGGAGAAATTTTGGCGGCCCAATAACAGGAGAAAACCCAGGTGTCGTCGTTATGAAAATTCCGTGTGGAATAATCAACGGCGGGAGAGTGTGCCAGTGTTAGGAGAAAGGAGTGCGCCCACAAGTAGTAGATCAGCTGTATACACGGCAGTAGGAAGTACATTCACTGTCAGTGAGAACAATTTAAGTAGTGTTCCGGAAATCGATTATAAAGTGGCAGCTGTAATACCCACAGCGGAACTGGAGACTGAGTTTAAGAATGATTCGCAAGTGTTGAGAGAAGATCAGATGTCGGATAAAGCGTCCTTCATCGAGCGAGGGGATGCAGAGAGGGATGAGGTCTGGTTAAGGCAGTTCGGTCGCTAATACGACGAACTAAGAGATTATAGGGTCCTGTATGGGAGAAGTGTTTATAGGGAGCGCGTGCAGGATTTTCCGCGTCTCGTCCCGCAGGAAGATAGTGTTTGTGGAATGATAGAAAGTTCTGGCCCTAACCGGCAGACTTTACCAGAAACAGTTGATGTTAATGGGGAGCACGAGCAAGATTCGTCGTGTTTCGTCCCGCAGGAGTTTGATGTTGAAGTAGTAACGGAAAGTTCTGGCCCTAACCGGCAGACTTTACCGAAAGTTATAGTGGTAGAAGTAGCCGACCCATCCGACGCAAACTTCCAGTTTAAACAATGCGAGAGTATTAAGGAGAAAGATTGCGAAAATTTTAGTGATAGCCGGACACGATGGGTAGAAAAGCACATAGATTACAGCGTATATGAGGTTAGAGTTGACATTATAAGGTCAGACGATAGCAGTGTGGGCTGCGCAGATCCAGAGGAAGTAATTGCAGATACTACTGGGCACATTCCTCCAGGTGGATTGGCAGATGAGATCAATCTGACCAAAGTGGAATCAACGAAGGTGACAATTAGTGAACTGATAGCAAAGCAACACTCACTAGTTGACGAGTTACAGGAAAAGGTTTCAGTGTTGGAGGCGAAGCTACAGACTAAGCCTCAGGACAAACGTGTTGAAATTAAAACTGTATGTGAACAGAGGCTGAAAAGGCCGCCAGATAAGCCGGATTTAGGATCAAAGCCGGATGGTTTTTTCTGGAATGACCTGGATATAGACGAGGATTTACTGTGGGAAAATAAAGAAACAGTCGAGGACAAGTGTAGACAGAAAGTAGTGTCTGTTAATATGCACGACCTACAACTAAACGTGTTGATTGACACCGGTGCAGAATTGAGTGCTGTATCTGGGAAAATATTTGAGTTACTGAAAGACAGACCCGGCATTGTAGTTATGCCAGTAACAGGAGTGAAAATTATCGTTGCCACTGGGAAGGCCAGTAAACCGGTCACAAAACAGATTTTTGTCCACTTCGAGATATGTGGGGCACGATTTGAACAAGAGTTTGTCGTCGTTCCAGACTTGACTAAGGAAGTAATTATCGGGTTAGATTGGCTATTAAAGTACCGTGCAGTGATTAACTGCGAAAGCAAAACTTTGACATGTATGTCACTAGATAAAACAATGGTAGTTGGTGTTGACGAGGCAGGAGACGGTGTGCATAGGCTATACCAGCCTATACACATTGTTAACTGGCCGGATGACATTGACGTAGGAATGAATTTGAACTGCCGTAACGTGAGGAATTTCGGCATTGACAAAAGTGTAGAAGGTGAATTGGAAGAGATAATCAAATTCCCTCCACGGATTGACATTAGTATTGGTGTGAAAAAAGATCGTTTGCGAGAAGTAATGAAGCTAAAAGCCTATGCTCGCATACGTCGTCATGAAGCAAAAGCGCGTTTTGCTAAGTTTGCAATCGGAGACTTAGTACTTGTAAAAGCTCATGAGAAATCAAGCGAGATAGACAATGAAATCTCTAAATTTAAGTTTGTTTATGTTTGTTGTTGTTGTCTTCAGTCCTGAGACTGGTTTGATGCAGCTCTCCATGCTACTCTATCCTGTGCAAGCTTCTTCATCTCCCAGTACCTACTGCAACCTACATCCTTCTGAATCTGCTTAGTGTATTCATCTCTTGGTCTCCCCCTACGATTTTTACCCTCCACGCTGCCCTCCAATACTAAATTGGTGATCCCTTGATGCCTCAGAACATGTCCTACCAACCGATCCCTTCTTCTGGTCAATTTGTGCCACAAACTTCTCTTCTCCCCAATCCTATTCAATACTTCCTCATTCGTTATGTGATCTACCCATCTAATCTTCAGCATTCTTCTGTAGCACCACATTTCAAAAACTTCTATTCTCTTCTTGTCCAAACTATTTACCGTCCATGTTTCACTTCCATACATGGCTACACTCCATACAAATACTTTCAGAAATGACTTCCTGACACTTAAATCTATACTCGATGTTAACAAATTTCTCTTATCTTCAGAAACGCTTTCCTTGCCATTGCCAGTCTACATTTTATATCCTCTCTACTTCGACCATCATCAGTTATTTTGCTCCCCAAATAGCAAAACTCCTTTACTACTTTAAGTGTCTCATTTCCTAATCTAATACCCTCAGCATCACCCGACTTAATTCGACTACATTCCATTATCCTCGTTTTGCTTTTGTTGATGTTCATCTTATATCCTCCCTTCAAGACACCATCCATTCCGTTCAACTGCTCTTCCAAGTCCTTTGCTGTCTCTGACAGAATTACTCCATGGATTTTAATACCTACTCCGAATTTTTCTTTTGTTTCCTTTACTGCTTGCTCAATATACAGATTGAATAACATTGGGGAGAGGCTACAACCCTGTCTCACTCCCTTCCCAACCGCTGCTTCCCTCTCATGCCCCTCCACTCTTATAACTGCCATCTGGTTTCTGTACAAATTGTAAATAGCCTTTCGCTCCCTGTATTTTACCCCTGCCACCTTTAGAATTTGAAAGAGAGTATTCCAGTCAACATTGTCAAAAGCTTTCTCTAAGTCTACAAATGCTAGAAACGTAGGTTTGCCTTTCCTTAATCTTTCTTCTAAGATAAGTCGTAAGATCAGTATTGCCTCACGTGTTCCAGTATTTCTACGGAATCCAAACTGATCTTCCTCGAGGTCGGCTTCTACCAGTTTTTCCATTCGTCTGTAAAGAATTCGTGTTATTATTTTGCAGCTGTGGCTTATTAAACTGATTGTTCGGTAATTTTCACATCTGTCAACACCTGCTTTCTTTGTGATTGGAATGATTATATTTTTCTTGAAGTCTGAGGGTATTTCGCCTCTTTCATACATATTGCTCACCAGATGGTAGAGTTTTGTTAGGCCTGGCTCTCCCAAGGCTGTCAGTAGTTCTACTGGAATATTGTCTACTCCGGGGGCCTTGTTTCGACTCAGGTCTTTCAGTGCTCTGTCAAACTCTTCACGCAGTATCGTATCTCCCATTTCATCTTCATCTACATCCTCTTCCATTTCCATAATATTGTCCTCAAGTACATCGCCCTTGTATAGACCCTCTATATACTCCTTCCACCTTTCTGCTTTCCCTTCTTTGCTTAGAACTGGGTTTCCATCTGAGCTCTTGATGTTCATACAAGTGGTTCTCTTATCTCCAAAGGTCTCTTTAATTTTCCTGTAGGCAATATCTATCTTACGCCTCATGAGATAAGACTCTACATCCTTACATTTGTCCTCTAGCCATCCCTGCTTAGCCATTCTGCACTTCCTGTCGATCTCATTTTTGAGACGTTTGTATTCTTGTTTGCCTGCTTCATTTACTGCATTTTTATATTTTCTCCTTTCATCAATTAAATTCAATATTTCTTCTGTTACCCAAGGATTTCTACTAGCCCTCGCCTTTTTACCTACTTGGTCCTCTGCTGCCTTCACTACTTCATCCCTCAAAGCTACCCATTCTTCTTCTACTGTATTTCTTTTCCCCATTCGTGTCAATTGTTCCCTTATGCTCTCCCTGAAACTCTGTACAACCTCTGGTTCTTTCAGTTTATCCAGGTCCCATCTCCTTAAATTCCCACCTTTTTGCAGTTTCTTCAGTTTTAATCTACAGGTCATAACCAATAGATTGTGGTCAGAGTCCACATCTGCCCCTGGAAATGTCTTACAATTTAAAACCTGGTTCCTAAATCTCTGTCTTACCATTATATAATCTATCTGATACCTTTTAGTATCCCCAGGGTTCTTCCATGTATACAACCTTCTATCATGATTCTTAAACCAAGTGTTAGCTATGATTAAGTTGTGCTCTGTGCAAAATTCTACCAGGCGGCTTCCTCTTTCATTTCTTAGCCCCAATCCATATTCACCTACTACGTTTCCTTCTCTCCCTTTTCCTACACTCGAATTCCAGTCACCCATGACTATTAAATTTTCGTCTCCCTTCACTATCTGAATAATTTCTTTTATTTCATCATACATTTCTTCAATTTCTTCGTCATCTGCAGAGCTAGTTGGCATATAAACTTTTACTACTGTAGTAGGTGTGGGCTTCGTATCTATCTTGGCCACAATAATGCGTTCACTATGCTGTTTGTAGTAGCTTACCCGCATTCCTATTTTCCTATTCATTATTAAACCTACTCCTGCATTACCCCTATTTGACTTTGTGTTTATAACCCTGTAGTCACCTGACCAGAAGTCTTGTTCCTCCTGCCACCGAACTTCACTAATTCCCACTATATCTAACTTTAACCTATCCATTTCCCTTTTTAAATTTTCTAACCTACCTGCCCGATTAAGGGATCTAACATTCCACGCTCCGATCCGTAGAACGCCAGTTTTCTTTCTCCTGATAACGACATCCTCTTGAGTAGTCCCCGCCCGGAGATCCGAATGGGGGACTATTTTACCTCCGGAATATTTTACCCAAGAAGACGCCATCATCATTTAATCATACAGTAAAGCTGCATGCCCTCGGGAAAAATTACGGCCGTAGTTTCCCCTTGCTTTCAGCCGTTCGCAGTACCAGCACAGCAAGGCCCTTTTGGTTATTGTTACAAGGCCAGATCAGTCAATCATCCAGACTGTTGCCCCTGCAATTACTGAAAAGGCTGCTGCCCCTCTTCAGGAACCACACATTTGTCTGGCCTCTCAACAGATACCCCTCCGTTGTGGTTGTACCTACGGTACGGCTATCTGTATCGCTGATGCACGCAAGCCTCCCCACCAACGGCAAGGTCCATGGTTCCTGGGGGGGGGGGGAGGTTTGTTTACAATGGACTATATAAAGTCATTGGTATACCTCACACAAATGCTTATTGCTTAGAGTATACAAGCTCTGGAAAACGATTAGGTATACGGAATATTGTAGATTTGAAATTGTACCAACATAGGATCGATTAATACCACACAATGGGTAATTTGTACAGTATGTAAATATAGAGTGTAAGATTTAAGGATGTGCCATGTTGCGATGCTTTTGCCTGACCTAGAGGTCATTAAAGAAGTTGTAATTAATAAGTAATTAATGTTGATTAAATGATTTAAGACTTACTGAATATTAATCAATTTAAAAATCCTAGTTTAAATTTTCAGCTGAGTCACAGTTGATTAAGGAATGTAAATATGCTTTTGTAACTAGCTGTCAGATTTCATGAATGTGTGTTTTACTAGTCATTGCCGATGTACTTAGACGCTGTTTTAAGTTTCAGGCTAGTACATGCGTGTGATGATGGACAGTGTTGAGTTATCCACTGTGATAGTTTTAAGGGACTCCTTGAGATTACTCGGGAGTGAGTTTTACCTAAAGAATTCAGTGAAACGGACGTTCTGGAAATGCCGTTACACAGGCGAGTGAGATCAAGCGTGCCGCACAGGCGGGCGCA
The DNA here is from genome assembly GCF_023864275.1 of Schistocerca cancellata. Lineage (NCBI taxonomy): Eukaryota > Metazoa > Arthropoda > Insecta > Orthoptera > Acrididae > Schistocerca > Schistocerca cancellata. The sequence continues at coordinate 1,206,587,951 of NC_064626.1, forward strand.
ACAATATTGGGGAGGCGGAGCCGCTGTCGGCTCTTGTGTCGCTGTCGGCTCTTGTGCCGCTGTCGGCATTCTTTGTACTTGCGAGTACGGAAGGCGGAGTTGTTTTTCTTCCCGGACAGCTGATGTGAAAGAATTCTGCTGTCAATATTTATGTTTTTGTCGATCTGCTGTATATTATTTCCTTGTTTAGCGTTAAGTGGACTTTAATGGCGAGAGTATTAATTATGAAAAGGTTATATAAAATGTGTATTCTATGTAATTAATTATTAATTTGCGTATTTTGATATACCTGTTTTTATGACTATGTACTCTGATTAATTTTGTAAATAGTATTCCATTTCTTGATACTGCTAGGAATTTTATGTCTTTCTAGACGGATTCCAAAGAATTGGCTACAGAATTAGAGCTAGAAGATCTAACGTTACCACGGATAAGTGTTTCCCGGCGACGAAGAAGCCAATACACTTTACCTATGAAGGAAGGGATGAGACAATAGATGACCCAACAAAATGTTACAAGATTGAATTGGTTCAAATGGCTCTGAGCACTATGGGACTCAACATCTTAGGTCATAAGTCGCCTAGAACTTAGAACTACTTAAACCTAACTAACCTAAGGACATCACACACACCCATGCCCGAGGCAGGATTCGAACCTGCGACCGTAGCAGTCCCGCGGTTCCGGACTGCAGCGCCAGAACCGCTAGACCACCGCGGCCGGCACAAGATTGAATTCTACTATAATCTTTTCGATATAGTTATCACATCTTTGGATCAAAGATTCAATCAACTGAAATCTCATTGTGATTATTTTGATTTTCTCTACGACACCAGTGAGCTGATAAATGCACCTCCTGACAGCCTGGACACAAAGTGTAGAAACCTCGCAACGATTTTGCAACATCATGAGTTGAAACCTGGAATAGGTCCAAAAGAGACTCTGAAGTTTATAGACAGACATAATTTTTGCCCTAATGTTAACACTGCTCTGAGAATTCTCCTAACACTGCCAGTGACAGTTGAAAGTGGAGAAAGGAGTTTCTCGAAACTGAAATTGATAAAGACATACCTCCGATCAACGATGAGCGAAACTCGTTTGAATGATCTTGCAACAATATCAATTGAGCACAAGCTTCCAGAGGACTTAAATTAAACTGGTCATGGGAAAGAGTTTGCACAAGCAAAAGCCAGGAAGGTTCGATTTGACTAGTATTTTTTTAAATTTTTATATTATGACCAATGTCTTGGTTATTTACTGTGTTGTTTCTTATTTTGTTCAATATTAAATAGTTATTGTAAATATTATTGTTCAAACCAAATTATCGTTAAATTGTAAATATATTTTGTTTTCCGTTTAATACACTATCTGTTCACAACCATTGAAAAATGTTTATTTACGTTAACTGTAAGTTCATGGCGCGCGGGATTATCCGAGCGGTCTAGGGCGATGCAGTCATGGACAGTGCGGTTGGTCCTGGCGGAGGTTCAAGTCCTCCCTCGGGCATGGGTGTGTGTGTGTTTGTCCTTAGGATAATTTAGGTTAAGTAGGGTGTCAGCTTAGGGACTGATGACCTTAGCAGTAGAGTCTGTAACGCTGGAAATGCATATCCTCTTATTTCCATCTAGTGTACTGTAATTTTTTCCTTGTTTTGTTACCTCAAGATATGACATTTCTGTCTCTTTATATATTGTAATTGTTTTACTGTTTGTATATATATATTTATGCATTTATGTTGGTTTGTTTCGTAAATATTATTTGTACTTTTACGCTGGGTCTTGCCTAGGGAAAACTGCTATCGAACGATTACATCGATAGGTCGTGTGAAGAATCAAAGTGTGTAGGATCTTTGGTAGTGTTAACTCTGTCGCGTGGAGCGCGGGCAGAGAGAGAGAGAGAGAGTCTGGCTGGAGTAGCGAGTGGAGCAGGTGTGTTGTGTGACGCTCCCGCGAGTTGCCGCGCTTCCTAGATATTTCTACATCTACATCTACATTTATACTCCGCAAGCCACCCAACGGTGTGTGGCGGAGGGCACTTTACGTGCCACTGTCATTATCTCCCTTTCCTGTTCCAGTCGCGTATGGTTCGCGGGAAGAACGACTGTCTGAAAGCCTCTGTGCGCGCTCTAATCTCTCTAATTTTACATTCGTGATCTCCTCGGGAGGTATAAGTAGGGGGAAGCAATATATTCGATACCTCATCCAGAAACGCACCCTCTCGAAACCTGGCGAGTAAGCTACACCGCGATGCAGAGCGCCTCTCTTGCAGAGTCTGCCACTTGAGTTTGTTAAACATCTCCGTAACGCTATCACGGTTACCAAATAACCCTGTGACGAAACGCGCCGCTCTTCTTTGGATCTTCTCTATCTCCTCCGTCAACCCGATCTGGTATGGATCCCACACTGATGAGCAATACTCAAGTATAGGTCGAACGAGTGTTTTGTAAGCCACCTCCTTTGTTGATGGACTACATTTTCTAAGGACTCTCCCAATGAATCTCAACCTGGTACCCGCCTTACCAACAATTAATTTTATATGATCATTCCACTTCAAATCGTTCCGCACGCATACTCCCAGATATTTTACAGAAGTAACTGCTACCAGTGTTTGTTCCGCTATCATATAATCATACAATAAAGGATCCTTCTTTCTATGTATTCGCAATACATTACATTTGTCTATGTTAAGGGTCAGTTGCCACTCCCTGCACCAAGTGCCTATCCGCTGCAGATCTTCCTGCATTTCGCTACAATTTTCTAATGCTGCAACTTCTCTGTATACTACAGCATCATCCGCGAAAAGCCGCATGGAACTTCCGACACTATCTACTAGGTCATTTATATATATTGTGAAAAGCAATGGTCCCATAACACTCCCCTGTGGCACGCCAGAGGTTACTTTAACGTCTGTAGATGTCTCTCCATTGAGAACAACATGCTGTGTTCTGTTTGCTAAAAACTCTTCAATCCAGCCACACAGCTGGTCTGATATTCCGTAGGCTCTTACTTTGTTTATCAGGCGACAGTGCGGAACTGTATCGAACGCCTTCCGGAAGTCAAGGAAAATGGCATCTACCTGGGAGCCTGTATCTAATATTTTCTGGGTTTCATGAACAAATAATGCGAGTTGGGTTTCACACGATCGCTGTTTCCGGAATCCATGTTGATTCCTACATAGTAGATTCTGAGTTTCCAAAAACGACATGATACTCGAGCAAAAGACATGTTCTAAAATTCTACAACAGATCGACGTCAGAGAGATAGGTCTATAGTTTTGCGCATCTGCTCGACGACCCTTCTTGAAGACTGGGACTACCTGTGCTCTTTTCCAATCATTTGGAACCTTCTGTTCCTCTAGAGACTTGCGGTACACGGCTGTTAGAAGGGGGGCAAGTTCTTTCGCGTACTCTGTGTAGAATCGAATTGGTATCCCGTCAGGTCCAGTGGACTTTCCTCTGTTGAGTGATTCCAGTTGCTTTTCTATTCCTTGGACACTTATTTCAATGTCAGCCATTTTTTCGTTGGTGCGAGGATTTAGAGAAGGAACTGCAGTGCGGTCTTCCTCTGTGAAACAGCTTTGGAAAAAGGTGTTTAGTATTTCAGCTTTACGCTTGTCATCCTCTGTTTCAATGCCATCATCATCCCGGAGTGTCTGGACATGATGTTTCGAGCCACTTACTGATTTAACGTAAGACCAGAACTTCCTAGGATTTTCTGTCAAGTCAGTACCTAGTATTTTACTTTCGAATTCACTGAACGCTTCACGCATAGCCCTCCTTACGCTAACTTTGACATCGTTTAGCTTCTGTTTGTCTGAGAGGTTTTGGCTGCGTTTAAACTTGGAGTGAAGCTCTCTTTGCTTTCGCAGTAGTTTCCTAACTTTGTTGTTGTACCACGGTGGGTTTTTCCCGTCCCTCACAGTTTTGCTCGGCACGTACCTGTCTAAAACGCATTTTACGATTGCCTTGAACTTTTTCCATAAACACTCAACATTGTCAGTGTCGGAACAGAAATTTTCATTTTGATCTGTTAGGTAGTCTGAAATCTGCCTTCTATTACTCTTGCTAAACAGATAAACCTTCCTCCCTTTTTTTATATTCCTATTAACTTCCATATTCAGGGATGCTGCAACGGCCTTATGATCACTGATTCCCTGTTCTGCACTTACAGAGTCGAAAAGTTCGGGTCTGTTTGTTATCAGTAGGTCCAAGATGTTATCTCCACGAGTCGGTTCTCTGTTTAATTGCTCGAGGTAATTTTCGGATAGTGCACTCAGTATAATGTCACTCGATGCTCTGTCCCTACCACCCGTCCTAAACATCTGAGTGTCCCAGTCTATATCTGGTAAATTGAAATCTCCACCTAAGACCATAACATGCTGAGAAAATTTATGTGAAATGTATTCCAAATTTTCTCTCAGTTGTTCTGCCACTAATGCTGCTGAGTCGGGGGGTCGGTAAAAGGAGCCAATTATTAACCTTGCTCGGTTGTTGAGTGTAACCTCCACCCATAATAATTCACAGGAACTATCCACTTCTACTTCACTACAGGATAAACTACTACTAACAGCGACGAACACTCCGCCACCGGTTGCATGCAATCTATCCTTTCTAAACACCGTCTGTGCCTTTGTAAAAATTTCGGCAGAATTTATCTCTGGCTTCAGCCAGCTTTCTGTACCTATAACGATTTCAGCTTCGGTGCTTTCTATCAGCGCTTGAAGTTCCGGTACTTTACCAACGCAGCTTCGACAGTTTACAATTACAATACCGATTGCTGCTTGGTCCCCGCATGTCCTGACTTTGCCCCGCACCCGTTGAGGCTGTTGCCCTTTCTGCACTTGCCCGAGGCCATCTAACCTAAAAAACCGCCCAGTTTGGCAGCATGTAATTGCGATCGACTTGCGATGATAGTTTCTGACATGGTGTCGCGGACGGGAAACATTAACTAGCGCACATCAAGAGCCCGTTTCGTCTGGTGACCGGGTCGAGAAGAAGGCGCGCCAACATCCAGCTTCTGCAACAGCGACGGCCGACAATGAGTGACTGTCGCCACCTCCTCGACCGACGGCTTCAAACCTTCAATCAACCGACGAGGAAGACTGGACGCACATAAAGTTTTAGAACTGTATGGCAGACCTCAGCTTTTCAAACTCTTCCATTTTCGTCACTATAATTACAGAAACTTAGCATGAACTTTTGTTGCTCATTGTCCCAATTGCATTAGCAAGCAGAGTCCCTTCCTTTTCCGAAATGAACCCGAGTGTCGTTGAAATTCAAACGCCAGCATTAAAGTAATATAGCTAACTCGTTTTCACTGCTTTAATTTCAAAGTTCAATTATGGCATTAATAGCTGGCTACAATATTCAGATTACACAAGCACGAATTAAGAGTGCGAGCTTTGTTACCGTATTTTAGCTTACCTGTGACTGCAGCTCAGCTTGGTACGTACTAAATTTTACTATTGTTAATTGTTCAGAATCATTTAATTCAAGTTCAAAGTTAAATCTCTTATTTCTAAATTGCGTCGATTCAAGTAGCTTTTGAAATGATTGTTGAGGTAGTCCAAGACTAACCGTATTTTACTGAATTTCGATGTGCTTCAGAAAGAAAGCTCACTATTAACTTCAGTCACTAAATTAACTTTCGATTTTCCGGTTTTATTAATTCTTTTGCTAAATTAAGTCAGGGTGTAGCGAAATTTATTACTTCTGACAAACTTTCAGTTTTCACACTACACGTGTCAACCTTCAGTTGCCACGCTTCTGGTGCTAATTATATGTGTAATAACCTTTCTTTTTCAGTTACTATAGTAATTGTCCTTAGGACTGGCGACCGTGATTTCCCCCAAGTCTCAAATACCTAATTACCGCTAGTTAATTGTTAACGTAACGGCTGCACATTTACTTTCTTTATTAACTTTACCCCTTTTCAAAATTAATTTCCACCAGCTTCATTAGCACTTTTCCTTTCATTGAGATGTAACCCTTTCCTCCCTCTTTACCGACAGATTAACTTCGGTGACGATTGCTTTTCCCAAATTTCCATTAGGTACACGCGGTTTAATTTTTCACTGTCATTAAGGTCGATAAGTGAGGGGGAGGTTACAAGTCCCATAAGATTTCACACACATTTGAACATTTTTGTAAATTCACAAGGCTTATTAAAATTAGCTAGATCTCTTCAATCAATTTTGACTCCATTGTTGAGGTGTTGCCCAGAGACTATTTTGTGCAAATCTGTAGAGAATGTCACCAATCAGTCGCAATTTTTCTTTTTATTTTCCAGATCTACATAGATTTCGGGCACAGTGTGGCTATTCTCTATGCTTTGAGTTGTGTTTACACCAATACCGCCATGCTGAACGTCAACATGACGATTTAGATGTAAGCACATATTAAAAGCTTTGAGATTGGCCACTCAGTGGCCGAAACCTAGGTAGATCTGAAAAGTAAAAACAAAAATTGCGATTGATTGCTGACATTTCCTACAGATATGTTTAAATAAAATTACACAAACGTTTTGTAAAAAAACGGAGGCGCGGGTGGGGGGGGGGCAATTTAGCAACTCTCACGGGGCGGCACTTGGGCTTGTGCTGGCCCTGTGGACATGCTCCATTTCACTTCTGTAGGCTACCCACCGACACTTGCAATGGGTACCTTTGTAACGTAGTCGAACCCGAAACGAATAATTTTATTCCCATATAGCGTGCTGTAGGAGACCAAGCAAGAAAATGTTCCCCAGAGACAGACCGTGTGACACTGAGAACGTATAAATTATTTCTTACTGTTACTTATGCCACTATCAGCAAGGCTTACTTTAGTTAAAACAAACGTAATCCCCCTGGCTTTTAAAATTTCAGTTGAATACTATTAACAAAATTGTTGCGAAGAAAATAAAATCAGATTTCTCAACATGGATGCAATGCTGTCACGTACGTAAAGAAATGAGAACTGGTTCATTTCCTCTTTCTCAAATGGAGGCATACAAATGGCACGGTATCTACATGACAAGGATACTTTGCAAATCACACTTATGTGCATGGCAGAGAGTTTATCGAACTATCTTCATAATAATTCTGTTACTCCACTTTCGAAAAGCACGCGGAAAATGCGAACACCTGTATGTTTCCTTGCGAACTTTGATTTCCCTTGTGTTATGATCATGATGGTTTCTCCCTATGTAAGTCGGCATCAACAAAGTATTTTCGTGTTCGAAGGACAAAGTTGGTGACTTAAATCTCGTGAGAGGATACCGCCACAACGAAAAACGCCTTTGTTTTAATGATGTCCACCGCGAATCCTGTATCATGTCCGTGACCTCTCTCACCTATTCCTCGATAGTACAAAATATTCTGTCCTTCCCTGAAATTTGGCGATGTACTCAAGAGGTCAGACAAGCATACTGTAGGCAGGTTCCTTAGTAGATCTCCTTCATCTTACAGCGTTCTGCCAATAAAACGCAGTCTTTGGTTCGCCATCCCCGCAGCGTTTTCTACATGTTCTTTCCAATTTAAGTTGTTCGTTATTGTAACTCCAAGGTATTTAGTAGAATTTACGGCCATTAGGTTTTATTGATTTATGGTGTATCAGAAGTTTAATGGATTCCTTTCAGCACGCATATGGTTGACCTCACACGTTTCGCTATTTAGGCTCAATTGCCAGTTTTCGAAACATAAAAATATCTTTTATAAATGGTTTTGCAATTTGTTTTGATCTTCTGATGACTTTACAAGACGGAAAATGACAACATCATCTGCAAACAATCTAGGATGGCTGCTCTGATTGTCTCCTAAATCGTTTACATGGATGAGGAACAGCCGAAAGCCTATAACACTACCTTGGGGAACGCCAGAAATAACTTCTGCTTTACTCTATGACTTTCTATCAGTTAGTACGAACTGTGACCTCTCTGTCAGTAAATTACGAATCTATTCGCATAACTGATACGGTATTCCTTAAGCATGCATTTAGATTAGAAGCCGCTTGTGAAATACGGTGTCGAAAGCGTTCTGGAAATCTAGAAATATGAAATCAGTTTGAAATCTTTTGTTGACCGCCCTCAACACTTCGTGTAAGTAAACAGCTAGTTGTGTTTCACAGGAACGAGGCTTTCTAAATCTGGGTTGACTGTCTGTCAATAGACCATTCTCTTCGAGGTAGTTTATGATGATCGAACACAGTATATGTTCTAAAAGCCTGCTGCTCTCGAATATTGGTGTGGTCTGTGCAACTTTCCAGTCTTTGGGTATGGATCTTTTGCTGAGCGAACGGTTTTCTATGATTGTTAAATACTGAGCTATTGCATCAGCATACTCTGAAAGGAACCTAACTGGTATAAAGTATAGGCCTGAAGACTTGGTTTTATTAAGTGATTTAAGTTGCGTCACTACTCAGAGGATATCTTCTTCTAAGTTACTCGTGTTGGCAGCTGTCTTTGATTCGAATTCTGTAATATTTATTTCGTCTTCTTTGTTGAAGGAAATTCGGAAGTCTGTGTTCAGTAACTGCTTTAGCTGCACTGTCATCGACAGTATTTATCTTTATGTCGCGCAGAGAAGGCACTGATTGGGTCTTGCTGCTAGCATATTTCATATACGACCAGAATCCCTTCGGATACTCTGCCAGGTTTCGAGACAAGGTTTCGTTGTGGAATCTGTTGCAAGCATCTCTCATTAAAGTCCACTCTAAATATCGAGTTTCTGTAAAAGAACGCCAATCTTAAGGATTTTACTATCGTTTGAATTTGACAATCTTTTTTCGTTGTCTCTACACCAGTGTTCTGACCTGTCATGTGTACCACGGGGGATCAGTTTTGTCGTTTGTTAATTTATTTGGTATAAGTCTCTCAATTGCTGTCCATATTATTTCTTTGAATTCATGCCGCATTTGATCTAACTTGCATTATTCATTTGGAAGGAGTGAAGATTGTCTCTCAGAAAGACGTCAAGAGAAATTTTATATGTTTTTTTATAGATATAGTTTTCGTGTATTTTTGGAGGATTTGAGAGTTACAGTATTCAGCCTCGCTACGACAACCGTATGTTGGCTAATCCCTGTATCCGTTTTGATACTCGTTATTAGCTCAGAGGTATTTTTGCAAAGAGATTAAGTGCGTTTTCACTACCAGCAAATACCTTGCACAAAGTGGCGGACGAATTAACATTCATCCATTCTGAAGCGTGTGATATAAAATCCAGTAAAAATGTGTTCGTTAGACGGTAGAACTCCTCAAGGAAGTGCTTCCACAAACATGGTTGCCATTGCACCACCAGCTTTCACTTACGAGGAAACATTGCTTTTACTGTGTTTTCTTAGAGAATGTTAAGGTACTTTTCTCGTACTACGACGGAAATGTTAAACCACAAAGGCAAAATGTACAAATCCAGTTTTATCCAGACAATGAGTTATAAAATTTACACAAGAGATAATACAGAACTGAGTCGACAGATGAGGTAAAATTCGAAACATTTCTCTCACGTTCAACAGAGTGAGGTGTGACCAAGAGTTTTGGTAACTCATAGTGTGAAATTATCTGTAGAGTAAACCCAGCACTTGCAAAGTAATTTTCTTTTACACCTACGCAGGGAATGAAACAGACATTGTTAAACCCGTTTATAAGAACGGTGCCAGAAAAGATATAGATAATCAATGAAATTTATTCGCAGTTGCGAATATGTACAACCGTCAGCTGTATAATGGCATGACGACGATGGAAATTTGTGCCGGACTGGAACTAGAATTTGGATTTCCCGCTTGTCGTGGGCGGTCGCCTCACGTTTGTTTCCTTTTTGTTACAGAGGGCAGCTCGGCCTCTGACCAAAACCGCTGAGCTACCGTGCCGACTGCCATTCTGGGTCGACTACTGTTTCTTATATTTGAGAATAATCTTCCACGTAATATTCACTGCCTGACAAAAAAGATGAAGCACACAGAAGACATGGTCGGATGTCAATGTAACATTGTACAATTGCAGAACAACGGTGGGTATGTAAAGGATTTAGAGTTGCAATTCTCTATGACAGTTAGGACGACCACCTAGAAGCATTTGTGTTGTGCGTGTTTAGTGCTGTTACTAGGGCTAGTAAGTTGGATGAGATATTTGAAAAGTTTCAGATCTTGAGTGATGACTGTGATGGACATGAAGATGCACGTACTCGACTGAGAGAGCGGCATCAGTACGTGACCAAGTTTGTATGGGGCCTCTTTGTGGGTCTCCATTTAGCTGGCTGGTCGAATCGTGCAATATCCAGATTTTTTGGGCATTCGGATGATTGCCGGCCGTTGTGAGCACTATGGGGCGTAACATCTGAGGTCATCAGTCCCCTAGACTTAGAACTACTTAAACCTAACTAACCTAAGGACATCACACATAACCATGCCCGAGGCAGGATTCGAACCTGCGACCGTAGTAGCAGCGCGGTTACGGACTGAAGCGCCTAGAATCTCTCGGCCACAGCGGCCGGCGCCTGCAGCACCTGTCCTGGGATCATGACAATATCGGATGGACCCCAGACGACTGGAAAACCGTGACCTGGTCATTTGGATCCCAATTTCAGTTGGAAGGAGCTGATTATAGGGTTCGAGTGTGGCGCAGTCCCCTCAAAGGCATGGACCCTTCTTGTCAACAAGGCACTACGTAAATTGTTGGTGGCTCCATAATGGTGTGGGCTGTTTTTACATGGAATGGACAGGGTCCTCTCGTCAAACTGAACCGATCATTGACTGGAAATAATTATGTTTGGTAATCTGGAGATCATTTTCCACCATTCATGAACTTCATGTTCTCAGACAAGGACGTGATGTTACTGGGCCTCAATCTTTATCTATTGACTTGAAAAACATTCTAGGAAATTCAAGTGAATGATCTGATGACCCAGATTGCCCGACATGAATCCCATCGAATGTTTATGGGACATAATCGAGAGGTCAGTTTGTGCATAACATAGTGCACCGGCAACGCTTTCCGAATTATGGACGGCTATAGAGGCAGTGTGACGTAGCAATGGAGTAGTGATGTTTACAGGCACACGTAACGACATTCCAGTCAACGAAGTTTCATGCTTTTATTACACAAATATTTGAACAGGAAACTGAAGAGGCGCAGGAGGTGAACCCCTAATTATCCTTACAAGAGAATCGATAAAACAATTCTAGTACTCAATGTTTTTTTAGTACAACTTTTAAGATCAATAGGTATGGAAAATTTGAATTAAACCTTCATTCCCCTTTTACCTTTAAGAAACGACTAATATTAAGACAGCTAATGAACCAGTATGACATTAACGCACTTGGCACCAACCAAAGCAACTTTCAAGTTATGTACTGCATTCACATTCCTGCATTTCGAATAAACAATTTTAAAAGGGCCCAGAGATAGTATTTAGATAAGGAACAAATCCCATTAACTAACACGGCAGACAGAAATCGAACATATCTCACTAGCAATTAACAAGAAAGATTTGAATTTGCGCACTGAGTTCACAGTCTTGCATTTCAGAATAAATAAAATTCAAATGACCGCAGGTAATCCTTTCACAGAAGACAAGTGCATTATTACACTGTGTTGATACCTCGCACCAATAAGTACTTCACCACAACCAACTAAGTGATTCAGTCGTCTGAGCAGTAAATGCGCCTTTACAAACTGTAACGGGCACGCAAGTCAAAATAGGCTAACAGTTGCAAACCACCATCTCGACCAGTATCAACTTTTTTTTGTGTGGCTGTTTAACGTCGCTCAGAGTCTACAATTCGGCGAATGGCTGTATGCAGCAGTTCCAGCGGGCCTCTTCATAAAACTCTTAACGCCCACTCGATCCACCAACGGCTTGGATTAGATTAGTTTTTCGTTCCATAGATCCGTGCTGAGAAGATCCTCGTGAACGTGGAACATGTAAATTTTTATTTTTTTATTTTTTATTTTTTTATTTCTTAAAGCTAAAATAACAATACTAATAGTAAAAATATATACAATACATGATTTGTTTCTATTAAAAAATTCGTCAATGGAGTAGAAGGAGTTGGCCACTAGTAAGTCTTTCAGGCTCCTTTTAAACTGATCTTTATTTGTAACTAATTTTTTTATGTTTGCTGGCAAATTATTGAAGATGAGTGTTCCTGAGTAGTGGACCCCTTTTTGAACTAAAGTAAGTGCTTGTAAGTCCTTGTGCAGGTCAGTTTTGTTCCTGGTATTGTACGTATGAACTGAGCTGCTTGTTGGAAAAAGAGATATATTACTTAGGACAAATTTCATTAAGGAGTAAATATACTGAGAGGCAGTAGTTAGTATACCCAGTTCTTTGAAGAGGTTTCTACAGGATGTCCGTGAATTTACTCCACAAAGAATACGTATTACACGATTTTGGACTCTAAAAACTTTTGTTTGACTCGAAGAGTTGCCCCAAAATATTATACCATATGACATTATGGAATGAAAGTAGGCAAAGTATGTAAGCTACGTCGTGAGGAGCCACCAACGTGTCAGACATGTGGGACACAGCTGTCGATACGACATATTTTAACTGAGTGTGTTTTATATGCGGGTTTGAGGGAAGATTTCAGTTTCCCACCAGACCTACCCTCTCTTTTAACTAATAATGAGGCGAGTGTCGCTAGAGTTTTACGTTTTTGTGTGATGTCTGGCCTTCTTCCCAAAATATTGGGATTGAAGTCTTAATGTGCTGTCCCGTGGTTTGGTCACCCATTATTTGTAAGTGGTCACTCAGCCACCGTTAATTATTTTTACCTGTTTGTACTGCTATTTTATTTTTAGTTTTATCTCCCTGATTTGATGTGCTGCGTCCAATCTTGCAATTTGAACAATACCCATTCTCTCACAATTCGGCTCTGAATTGAACTTTTGGGAACGGGCGCTGACAACCTCGCTGTTGTGCGCCCTAAAACACTAATAATCATCATCATCATCATTTTTATGTCGCCTATGTCTGCTAACACTCGAATTGCAAATACAAATTTCTGTGGTGTGCTCCTCCCAACTGAATTTATTATCAAGTTGTAATCCCAGGAATTTAAGACTATCAACCTCTTCTATCTGCTCTTCTTCGTACTTCATGTATTTGCTGTGTGGTACCTCCGGTTGGCTGACCTTGTGACCCAACCAGTTCAACGAATCACCGGGGCAAAGGCAGCAGCAGCCACTCTTCAATGGCTGTCTCTGTTGCAGTGAGAATTTTTCGTCGTACCCGTACGGAAGGTTCTGGCCGCGTGCTCTCAGCAGCACGAATGCGACAGATCCCTGAGCGGCCTCTCAGTCAGTGCTACGTCACTCAGCTGGTGCCGGAATCGAACCGTGACACGCAGCATGGCTCGGTATTTCTGCAGGAGACTTCCAGTGTCTTGTTGAGTGCATGCCACTCGAGTGATTTTTATCACTTCGCTCTACTAGGGCGATGGCTTCGTTGATGGAAGGTCAATAACCACGTATGAGAAGGTATTCGCCATCCCGTGTCGTCCCCCCATTTACATGAAACATAAAGAACACGATATACAGGGCTATTACAAATGATTGAAGCGATTTCATAAAGTCAATGTAGTTCCATTCATTGACATATGATCACGACACACTACAGATACGTAGAAAAACTCATAAAGTTTTGTTCGGCTGAAGCCGCACTTCAGGTTTCTGCCGCCAGAGCGCTCGAGAGCGCAGTGTGACAAAATGGCGCCAGGAGCCGAGAAAGCGTATGTCGTGCTTGAAATGCACTCACATCAGTCAGTCATAACAGTGCAACGACACTTCAGGACGAAGTTCAACAAAGATCCACCAACTGCTAACTCCATTCGGCGATGGTATGCGCAGTTTAAAGCTTCTGGATGCCTCAAGGGGAAATCAACGGGTCGGTCTGCAGTGAGCGAAGAAACGGTTGAACGCGTGCGGGCAAGTTTTACGCGTAGCCCGCGGAAGTCAACGAATAAAGCAAGCAGGGAGCTAAACGTACCACAGCCGACGGTTTGGAAAATCGTACGGAAAAGGCTAAAGCAGAAGCCTTACCGTTTACAATTGCTACAAGCCCTGACACCCGATGACAAAGTCAAACGCTTTGAATTTACGGCGCGGTTGCAACAGCTCGTGGAAGAGGATGTGTTCAGTGCGAAACTTGTTTTCAGTGATGAAGCAACATTTTTTCTTAATGGTGAAGTGAACAGACACAATGTGTGAATCTGGACGACAGAGAATCCTCACGCATTTGTGCAGCAAATCCGCAATTCACCAGAAGTTAACGTTTTTTGTGCAATCTCACGGTTTAATATTTACGGCCCCTTTTTCTTCTGCGAAAAAAACGTTACAGGACACGTGTGTCTGGACACGCTGGAAAATTGGCTCATGCCACAACTGGAGACCGACAGCGCCGACTTCATCTTTCAACAGGATGGTGCTCCACCGCACTTCCATCATGATGTTCGGCATTTCTTAAACAGGAGATTGGAAGACCGATGGATCGGTCGTGGTGGAGATCATGATCAGCAATTCATGTCATGGCCTCCACGCTCTCCCGACTTAACCCCATGCGATTTCTTTCTGTGGGATTATGTGAAAGTTTCAGTGTTTAAACCTCCTCTACCAAGAAACGTGCCAGAACTGCGAGCTCGCATCAACGATGCTTTCGAGCTCATCGATGGGGACATGCTGCGCCGAGTGTGGGAGGAACTTGATTATCGGCTTGATGTCTGCCGAATCACTAAAGGGGCACATATCGAACATTTGTGAATGCCTAAAAAAACTTTTTGAGTTTTTGTATGTGTGTGCAAAGCATTGTGAAAATATCACAAATAATAAAGTTATTGTAGAGCTGTGAAATCGCTTCAATCATTTGTAATAACCCTGTACTTTTTCTGCTGTCGAATATCGTGTGTCTGATAGTAAGCAGACTCAAATATTTCGCTTCACCCACGCTTTACTTGCGCGAAACACCACATAAGATGTATACCAGTTTAAATCACCTACTGTTACATTCCCTCACAGTATCGCTGTGTCGTAATTCGTGCGTCACGTGTGTGTGTGTGTGTGTTTGCTTTGTGGCCACAGTAGGCACCTGCCCGCTGTCCCTCTCATCATCTCCCCCTTTCTCTGTCCCACTCCGAGTACTCCTAAGGCCGGCCGTATCAGGCGCCGCAAATCTCCCAGATAACTGTCAGAGCGTTACTGTAGCCCTTTGAGCGTCGCGCGCAGCTAAGACTGTTATCCACGGGCCAGGTAATCGCGCGGACTCCAGTGGAGCCCGGTTATCTCCAAGTCATAGAGCTCGCCCGCTATCTCAGCCGCCTCCACCGTGCCATCCTCTCCTCTGGAGTATAATTGAGTCTATCCGTGCGCGACATACACTGCCCTACAAACCATGGGGCAGAATTCCGCCAGCTAATGTCTCTACTGTCACTGGAACTACGCGAGCCACTGCACTGGTGTTGCAGGCCGGCTTACAGGCCGACTTGGAGACGGAATGGTGTAATATGAGATTTATGGGATCACAAGTCTTTGTAGTCCTTCACGATCAAACATAAAATTCCTTCCTATCACGAGTTTGGTTTAATGCAAATTGCATTAATTATGCTCAACTTTACAGGGTGTTTCAAGAACATTCATCATATCTGACCTTGGGGTGAATTTTTAGCTCATGTATCTAGAGAGAACTACACTGCTAACCAGGTTCATGGTTTATGGTGAGCGGTGTTAGTAGCTGGTTGCCTGTTTAACGGCTTCCAGGGGCAAACAAAATTTGATTCGTAGTACTTCTTATAATTATTCTGTAAGCTGAAGGTAGAGGAGGTGAGTAACTAAAAAAAAGAGAATGACTTATTTGTGTCAGTAAACCGTGATTTATTTTCAAAGAATATTCTTAAGAATTTATTTTATTTACTAGCGATTCATCAAGAACATTAACACATTTAATCACACTATGTAAGCATGGAAGTAGTTGCCAGGGAGTAACTGATGAAAAACTTTAATAGTGCCTAAAAGCTTTTTTTAAAGAAAGAGATTTGAAATTATAATCAGAAAACACCCTCTAAACATCAAAGTTACAATTTATTCAGACGAAGAAAGAAACAAGTTTTCACTGTATGAGCTTTGGGGCAGAGAACATTGCCGCTGCCTTTTGACACGGCCGTAGTTACGACTGCTCACAACAGCCTCTGAAAGACTACACTGGTGCAAATCTGCAACACACCAGATAACTTTAAACTAAGAGTTTTAACAATTTACACAAGCACACAAACTATGCACCCCCCCATAGGAGGTATGGAAATGGTACAAAACACTAACAATTACAATATTAACCTTGCCACCGAAGATGCAACTTGATTTTAACTTCTAAGAAAAGTCTTACGGTGAAAGGGTGGCAACTTTATACACTAAAATAATCATTTAAACAAAAGCCCATGAAATGCAATCTTACATAAAATTCTACAAGGTTGGCCAAACAATAGTTAAGATGCTCTACAGTACACAGATACCGCCTCTCAAGATCATAGGCTCTGGCTCTGAGCACTATGGGACTTAACATCTGAGGTCATCAGTCGCCTAGAACTTAGAACTACTTAAACCTAACTAACCTAAGGACATCACACACACTCATGCCCGAGGCAGGATTCGAACCTGCGACCGTTGCAGTAACGCGGTTCCAGACTGAAGCGCCTTTAACCGCACGGCCACACCGGCCGGCTCAAGATCATAGGCAATAATATCAAAGTTTCCAAAGATCAAAACGTATTTCAGGTATTAGGCCGTTACACTCAAAGCAATAAATTCGTTAACACACCAAATCCGACAAACATGATGGTTCAAATGGCTCTGAGCACTATGGGACTCAACTGCTGTGGTCATAAGTCCCCTAGAACTTAGAACTACTTAAACCTAACTAACCTAAGGGCATCACACACATCCATGCCCGAGGCAGGATTCGAACCTGCGACCGTAGCGGTCGTGCGGTTCCAGACTGTAGCGCCTTTAACCGCTCGGCCACTCCGGCCGGCCGACAAACATGACAGAGGTAGCTGCTAACGTACGGTAGATTAATAGGGAGATTACCGAACAACCCGAACCGCAGGTTGCTCTAACCCACCCCTACTCCACAAGGGAAAAACGGACCACCCAATTTATAAACAACCACCTTCCCGCGGGTGGTCAAACGGAGAAGAATGGTGGGACGAGCCAAAAGCAAAACGGCTGGTGACTTCACCAAGAAAACAAGTAGAATTTAACAAGAGTGAATCAAACAACATATCACCAATCACTTAACTTCTAATAAACTGCGATTTCTCGAGAAGACCTGGCGCAGCACCCCCAAATCGCTCTCCCGAACCGTCCGCTGCCAGCCCCTTCAACGGACGCAGGAAGGCGCGCCGATCTCCCGTCTCACGGCGTCGCAGCTCGCACCGGCCAAACTGATGTTGTGGGTTGACTCCTGTTGTTCTCGTGCCGACCGCGAAGTTGCTACGCCTCGCTAAGGCCGGTATACACTATCAAATTTCTTTGTCAAAGATTTGATCAAAGATGTGATCAACTATTCCGTCAAATATATTTGACAAAGATCTTTGACGTAGTGCTAGAAGGGGTATTACACTGTCATCATATTTTTCGTCAAAGTTCAAGATGGCTGACAACAACAACTTGTTATTAACCGCAGCAGTTGCATGTACCACAACTGCACTGTGTGCACATGCAGAAGAGAAGTGGGGGAAAAACAGGAAACATACCTGGGTGAAGCAGTGGGTTTTACGACAACACGATAAATGCATTCAACAAAACTTGTTACATGAGCTTATAGTGGAGGACGTCAAGTGGTACATCTATTACTTAAGAATGGATGAGCATACATTTCTGTATGTCCTCAGAGAACTGTAGCCTCATATCACAAAGCACAGTATTCACTTAAGAACTGCCACATCTGCAGAAGACAGGCTCACTGTAACGCAACGATTGATTCCTTGCTACAGGAGAGGGTTGGGTTAGGTTAGGTTAGATTAGGTTAAGTCAGGTCAGGTTGTAACAATAATAACCTATAATGATTTTTTTCTTTATGAATTTAGATAAATTTTTCTTTCTGAATTTATGTAAAGTAATATAAGTAATGTTTTGAATTTCTTTTTCTTTTCGTGTCATGTTAAAGAAACTGTAAACAACTTTTGAAATGAATGTTATTATTTATGTTAGATTTCAGGCAATTTGATAACCAAAAGGAAATGTATTTAATGTTAAAACTATTGTAAAATGTGAAAATTGTAATTTAAACACTTGGTCCATACGTAGGTAATGCATTAGGATATGTGTAGTAGAAAACCTGTGGTGAATACCCTACCTGTAGGGGAGCGGGAAAAGGTGGATGCAGGCGAGCGCGGGAAAACGCACACTGGCGCGGTTCGGCACAACGGGCTCAGTATAACAGTCGGAGTTGGGTATCGGTCGGAGGAACATGTACCGTACCGAGGAGGCTATCTAGGAAAAGTGGATTCCATTGAGCCTCGGATGAGCCGATTGCGACGACTACTTGGCATGGCTATATTCTCAGGCACAAAATTGGAAAGATTACGACGCTAAGAAGAAGGAAAGTGCCGATGCAGTGAGAGCCTTAGCCGTGCTTGTATGTGTGCTGTGCTGCCCGTTATCTCGCTGCCCGCCACCCGCCGCACCGACGTGCACAGGTCAAACATCTATTTCATCTTTAGAAGTGTATCTGTGTGGACCAGTGTCGAAACTGTTTTGACTGTTCAATAATAACGTGACTTTTATCAGAATTGCCTTAGCCGTTACTTATCCTTATCATTGACCTAGATAGGGTCCTTACCACATATTGTGCAACCCGAGTATCCCGAACTGAAAGTTCAAAGATAGTATTAACGAGAATTATCAGTAGACAAAGCTATGCTATAAAGCAGTTTAAATGTAGGTATGTTAAAGCAAATGTTAGTAAAGAACAACAGTGTGATTAAATTAAAATGTAAATTTTGAATTGAGCTAGCAATGTTATTTAATTAATGTGTGACAGAAATAATGACTATTAATTAATTCAGAAATAAAAGAAAAGAGTAGTTATCCACAGATTGATAATTTTGAGTGTTAATTTACCTTCAGGACTTACTAGTTTGAGTATAACAACCATAACAGTTTCAGGGCCACCCCATTCTCTTGCCCATTCTTTCACATCTTGAAGTGTACTGATCAGATTTGAACAGCAAAAGTAAGTTCTATATTTAACCTAAGTGTATTAGTGTTTTTTCCAATTTTAATAGTGACATTGTATGTATGCTTTCAAAATTGCTAATTCTAGGGTAATCTATGCCCGATTTCAGTCTGACCAATATACAAAATGCAGTTCGTAGTAATCATTGCTGTGTGGTGTTGTGTAATTTTAGCTCATCCAAATTAGTACAAAAGAAGAAAACTTTAGTTCAGTGGTTTTTTCCTATGCCAAACTCTGCCATATAACGCAACAGTACTACGTGTTGTTATGCTTGTACATGCTCACACTTGTACAAGGAAA
Source organism: Schistocerca cancellata (assembly GCF_023864275.1). Taxonomy (NCBI): domain Eukaryota; kingdom Metazoa; phylum Arthropoda; class Insecta; order Orthoptera; family Acrididae; genus Schistocerca; species Schistocerca cancellata. Next base: position 1,206,607,445 of record NC_064626.1, read on the forward strand.
AACTCATTCAATGCCTAATTAGGCTGGCGACCGAATTATTAATCATTGGTAATATCTACTGTGTGTACTTCTTGTCCATGCGAAAGCGTAATTATACTTTACATTTGCTTGACGCATCACTGTAGTTACTAGCTGAGTATAGGTTCGATCTTGCTTCCATTAGGTACACGCAGTCAACTTATGTACTAAAATCCTTGTTATAAGGTGAAGCCCGTGAACTTATTACAGTACAGGCTTTATAGAGTTAACGCACGTCCGACAGGGCGGAAGTGTTACAAGGTCTCCAATCTTCTTAATCTATTTTTGTATTCAGCGTGCCTCACGTTGTAAAGCGCCTCATCAGCTTCATATATCTCTATTAATTTTGTAGTTGTCGGCACACACAAATTGTATTTACCAGCAATGTTTATTAAAACACTACAGACGACAGAATGCTGCAGCGATGCTAGCGCTCCAGGTGGTAATATGTCACATTGCAGTGAACAGAAGACAAGCGACTTCTTTGATCAAATCTACAGCGAGGCCCTAGATTTGATCAAATATTGGACGACATTTGACAAAGTTCCCTATTACACCATCAAATATCTTTGACAAAGATATTGAACAAAGATATTTGACAAAGAAATTTGATAGTGTAATACCGGCCTAAACGCCGTGGCCCACTGGACTGACGTAGCGACTTCACAGGCGCCGACGCTCAAGACGGACAAGTCATCTTGTGTCTCAGTGAGTGACCGACCAACCGATCGATCCAACCGGCACTGACCATTGCCTGAGCAAACTCGAGCAGACTGGCGGCCTAACGCGCAGACTCAGATGCAGGAACTAAGCCCCGACCGGGCGACCACTCGCTGAGTTCTCTTACTGGCGGAGTGGAAAGACTCTCATTTTGCCGGCTTTAAAGGTTGATCCGAACGACAGACATACTAGCACTCCGAACGACAGACAGACACTAACTGCCTAACAAATGTGGACGACAGACAGACTAGCAAGCTGGGGACGAGAGACTGACCGAGACTGACTGACTGGCGAGCTCACAGCGCCCCTTAAATTCACGTGAAGAGGCAACCTTTCCCCTTTCCCACCAGAGGGAGACACCAAATCTGCGATTGCCACAGCGGCGCCACCGCCAGAAACGGAGGGCGACTGTTTCACACTACACGCTGCGTCGCGCTCTTCAAACCAGCAATTTTTACCACGGCTCAGTCAGATACATTGGTACTTTATGCGGAATCAGAGGCGACGAGTGAAAATGTGTGACAGTCTGGACTCGTACCCGGGAACTCTTGTCTACTACGCAGTTGCGTTAACCACTCACCATCAGCAGACAATGTGAAACGGAACTGCAGTGTCTGTCTCTGTACGCTTCCACCGAGCGCCACGTATCCAGAGTCCCCGCGCATGTACTTAACACTCACTACTCTGAGATTCCCGCAGGAGGCCGAACGTAGCTGTGCATTCGCTCTGAAGTTGGTGGATTCGTGGTCCACTGAGGCGAATAAATTATATGAATGCGTGGTGTATGTCCTTTCGAAGATGTTCGAAATAACATGCATTTATATACTTCATATAATTATTGACTTAATTTAAAAATTTAAAATTCTGTCGTAATCGATTCAGTAAGAGATATAATCTCATTTGAAGGATTAACGCTCTAAGAAGAGTATCACAGTTAGAAACTGTGGAGGAGTGGTGAGTATTCAGAGATGTGGCAGGATCGATGATTCGTAGCAAAAAAGTCCAGTAAACGTGTTCTGTTGTCATGCATGCCTTAAGAACTGTGAGCGCTTATTCGACTTAAATATCGTGAAACACATCTCTTCTACTGTTGGATCGACTACTCTCCACACCTCATGAAAACCATGAAGTTTGAAAGCGTCGCTGCCTCATCTCCGGGTTTCAACAAACAGTGCTGGATGAGAAGAAATACTGACAGGCTCTGTGATGATGTCTGGCAAAGGGACCGTAGACTTTAGTGTGTGACTAAAAATTCAACTTGATATTGTAACCGTTCTTGAGGAAAAGAGGTCGTACAGGCGGACAGACAGACAGCTGAACAATAGAAGAGAAAACAATTTTTTTCGTTTAACATAATAACAAATTAACTATTTTCGGATTTTTTTCTTTACTTGTACAGTGAAGCCTAGCTTCTCGGCAAATTTCATGATTATAGGGCAATGGGAAGTACTCTATAGGATTTGATGAATGAGTTTCCGGGTATCAAAATACACTACTGGCCATTAAAATAGCTACACCAAGAAGAAATGCAGATGATAAACGGGTATTCTTTGGACAGATATATTATACTAGAACTGACATGTGATTACATTTTCACGCAATTTGGGTGCATAGATCCTGAGAAATCAGTACCCAGAACAACCACCTCTGGCCGTAATAACGGCCTTGATACGCCTGGGCATTGAGTCTAACAGAGGTTGGATGCCGTGTACAGGTACAGAAGCCCATGCAGCTTCAAGACGATACCACAGTTCATCAAGAGTAGTGACTGGCGTATTGTGACGAGACAGTTGCTCGGCCACCATTGACCTGACGTTTTCAGTTGGTGAGAGATCTGGAGAATGTGCTGGCCAGGGCAGCAGTCGAACATTTTCTGTATCCAGAAAGGCCCGTATAGGACCTGCAACATGCGATCGTGCATTAACCTGCTGAAATGTAGGGTTTCACAGGGATCGAATGAAGGGTATATCCACGGGTCGTAACACGTCCGAAATGTAAAGTCCACTGTTCAAAGTGCCGTCAATGCGAACATGAGGTGACCGAGACGCGTAAGCAATGGCACTCCATACCATTACGCCGGGTGATACACCAGTATGGCGATGACGAATACACGCTTCCAATGTGCGTTCACAGCGATATCGCCAAACACGGATGCGACCATCATGCTGCTGTAAACAGAACCTGGATTCATCCGATGAAATGATGTTTTGCCATTCGTGCACCCAGGTTCGTCGTTGAGTACACCATCGCACGCGCTCCTGTCTGTGATGCAGCGTCAAGGATAACCGTAGCCATGGTCTCCGAGCTGATAGTCCATGCTGCTGCAAACGTTGTCGAACTGTTCGTGCAGATGGTTGTTGTCTTGCAAACGTCCCCATCTGCTGACTCAGGGATCGAGAGGTGGCTGCTCGATCCTTTACAGCCATGCGAATAAGACGCCTGTCATCTCGACTGCTAGTGATACTAGGCCGTTGGGATCCAGCACGGCGTTCCGTATTACTCTCATGAACCCGCCGATTCCATATTCTGCTTACAGTCATTGGATCTCGAACAACGCGAGCAGCAATGTCACGATAGGATAAACCGCAATCGCGACAGGCTACAATCCGACCTTTATCAAAGTCGGAAACGTGATGGAACGCATTTCCCCTCCTTACACGAGGCATCACAACAACGTTTCACCAGGCAACGTCGGTCAACTGCTGTTTGTGTATGAGAAATCGGTTGGAAACTTTCCTCAAGTCAGCAGGTTGTAGGTGTCGCCACCTGCTATGAAAAGCTGATTTGCATATCACAGCATCTTCTTCCTGTCGGTTAAATTTCGCGTCTGTAGCATTTCATCTTCGTGGTGTAGCAATTTTAATGGCCAGTACTGTATGTGATATAAATGGCCGTGTTTTTGGGTTACATCGACTTAGGAGCTAAAATTTTTGCACCGCCAAAGGGTCGTAGACTTCAGAATGTTATACAAATTTGAATCTGATTCGTCTATCCGTTCCTGAGAAAAAGATTTCTTAACAGTCGGACGGACAGACAGACAGACAGACAACGGAGAGATCCAATAAGGGTTCCGTTTTTACCGATGAGCTACGGAGCTATAAAAATTGTGGAGGGACACAAACGACGAACACAGAAAGAAGATTCAAATTGATGTATGTTGCAGCAGGTATTCGGAGATGAAGTAGCTGGCATAGAATAGTGCAGCGTGGAGATTTGCCTCAGATCATTCTGCGGACCGAAGACAACAAACTACGTTTTATCCTCACCACTTAGTGCTATGCCACCAACACTTTATTTCGAACTGATGTTACGGAACAAATTTATTGTGTACGACATTAATTATCGCAGGATAGGTGCTGCATGCGCTGGCCTCTGTGGCCGAGCGGTTCTAGACGCTTCAGTCTGGAACCGCGCTACGGTCGCAGGGTCGAATCCTGCCTCGGGCATGGACGCGTGTGATGTCCTTAGGTTCGTTAGGTTTAAGTATTTCTAAGTCTAGGGGACTGATCACCTCAGATGTTAAGTCCCATAGTGCTCAGAGTCATTTGAACCATTTGCTACAGGCGATGTTGTGCTGTCAGCAAAGGCACTTTCGTCGGTCGTTTGCTGTCGTAGCTCATTAACGCCAAATTTCGCCGCTCTGTCCAGACTGATATGTTTATCGTACGCCCCACATTGATTCCTGTGGTTGTTTCATGCAATGTTGCTTGCCTGTTAGCACTAACAAATCTACGCAAACGCCGGCACCTGGCTGTTAAGTGAAGGCCGTCGGCCACACGTTGTCCGTGGTGATATTTGATATCCTCTGCACACTCATACGACTGTGGATCTCTGTACACTGAACACCCTAACTACACTCCTGGAAATGGAAAAAAGAACACATTGACACCGGTGTGTCAGACCCACCATACTTGCTCCGGACACTGCGAGAGGGCTGTACAAGCAATGATCACACGCACGGCACAGCGGACACACCAGGAACCGCGGTGTTGGCCGTCGAATGGCGCTAGCTGCGCAGCATTTGTGCACCGCCGCCGTCAGTGTCAGCCAGTTTGCCGTGGCATACGGAGCTCCATCGCAGTCTTTAACACTGGTAGCATGCCGCGACAGCGTGGACGTGAACCGTATGTGCAGTTGACGGACTTTGAGCGAGGGCGTATAGTGGGCATGCGGGAGGCCGGGTGGACGTACCGCCGAATTGCTCAACACGTGGGGCGTGAGGTCTCCACAGTACATCGATGTTGTCGCCAGTGGTCGGCGGAAGGTGCACGTGCCCGTCGACCTGGGACCGGACCGCAGCGACGCACGGATGCACGCCAAGACCGTAGGATCCTACGCAGTGCCGTAGGGGACCGCACCGCCACTTCCCAGCAAATTAGGGACACTGTTGCTCCTGGGGTATCGGCGAGGACCATTCGCAACCGTCTCCATGAAGCTGGGCTACGGTCCCGCACACCGTTAGGCCGTCTTCCACTCACGCCCCAACATCGTGCAGCCCGCCTCCAGTGGTGTCGCGACAGGCGTGAATGGAGGGACGAATGGAGACGTGTCGTCTTCAGCGACGAGAGTCGCTTCTGCCTTGGTGCCAATGATGGTCGTATGCGTGTTTGGCGCCGTGCAGGTGAGCGCCACAATCAGGACTGCATACGACCGAGGCACACAGGGCCAACACCCGGCATCGTGGTATGGGGAGCGATCTCCTACACTGGCCGTACACCACTGGTGATCGTCGAGGGGACACTGAATAGTGCACGGTACATCCAAACCGTCATCGAACCCATCGTTCTACCATTCCTAGACCGGCAAGGGAACTTGCTGTTCCAACAGGACAATGCACGTCAGCATGTATCCCGTGCCACCCAACGTGCTCTAGAAGGTGTAAGTCAACTACCCTGGCCAGCAAGATCTCCGGATCTGTCCCCCATTGAGCATGTTTGGGACTGGATGAAGCGTCGTCTCACGCGGTCTGCACGTCCAGCACGAACGCTGGTCCAACTGAGGCGCCAGGTGGAAATGGCATGGCAAGCCGTTCCACAGGACTACATCCAGCATCTCTACGATCGTCTCCATGGGAGAATAGCAGCCTGCATTGCTGCGAAAGGTGGATATACACTGTACTAGTGCCGACATTGTGCATGCTCTGTTGCCTGTGTCTATGTGCCTGTGGTTCTGTCAGTGTGATCATGTGATGTATCTGACCCCAGGAATGTGTCAATAAAGTTTCCCCTTCCTGGGACAATGAATTCACGGTGTTCTTATTTCAATTTCCAGGAGTGTATTTCCGAAATGGAAAATCTCATGCGCCTAGATCCAACTACCATTCCGCACTCAAAGTCTGTTAATTCCTGTCGTGCGGCCCTAATCACGTTGGAAAACTTCTCACATGGATGACCTGAGTAAGAAACGACAGGTCTGCCAAGCACTGCCCTTTTATACCTTTGTGTACACGATAGTACCGCCATCTGTCAAGTGCATATCGCCATCCAACGACTTCAGTCACCTCATTGTATTAAGGAAACAGTGTAATGAAGTTGCAGTGCGTCGTTTGTACACACAAGGGCTAGAATACAAATACAGATAGCAAACTATGAAGAACTCTTCTGTTTAAACAAATTGTAGTGTGGTGCCGATATAATTGGCATAAGCGCGGAAGACATTTCCTGGAAGGTCCAGCAGGCGACGATGAGATCCACTGCTGACCAAAGTAAACGGATACATAATGCGATCCTGGTGATGTAGAAAAATATTCAGATACAGTATACTCAAAGAAAAATAAATTGTAGTCAAACGAAAACTCTACATTTACCTGATTTCAGTCCTGCTCGCGTTTAAGTAACGATTTCACTTTGTCATAAAATTTCTTCACACATATTTCTTTGGCAACGATTAATTATTTGTCATTCCATTGTTGGCAGATTTTTAACCCGGTTACGTAAGTACGCTCGTGAGGTCAGTGTGACATCTGTTGTGCGCACACACAGTTCGGGTAATCGGTTCATCATTACATCAATAGACGACACTCTAGCGTTAGTCGGTTTAGTTCTGACAATACAAGAGGTTGGTTGGTTTGGGGAAGGAGACCAGACAGCGTGGTCATCGGTCTCATCGGATTAGGGAAGGATGGGGAAGGAAGTCGGCCGTGCCCTTTCATAGGAACCATCCCGGCATTTGCCTGGAGTGATTTAGGGAAATCACGGAAAACCTAAATCAGGATGGCCGGACGCGGGATTGAACCGTCGTCCAATACAAGAGGCTCTCAAAGGTAACAAAAAGAAAAATGTCAGTAGTCTAAAGAATGGTTGAAGATAGGGTAAGTACAATTTCTGAAAACAATATCATGTAAAACTCTAGGTAACCTCTTAAGCAACAAGTTGAGCAGGCGGGAGTTTAAACCACACGAAGGTTAAAATAAGAGCAGACGGGCATTACCAGTTTACATTTTACATCCTCTCTGCTTCGGCTATCATCAGTTATTTTACTGCCCAAAGAGCAAAACTCATCTACTTTATTGTCTTGTCTCCTAATCTAGACTAATCAGCATCGCCTCTTTAATTCGACTACATTCCGTTATATCCTCCATTCAAAACACTGTTCATTCCGTTCAACCGCTCTTCCACATCCTCTGATGCCTGTGACAGAATTTCAGTATCATCGACAAACTTCAAAGTTTTTGTTTGTTCTCCCTGAACTTTAACTCATTCTTCAAATTTTTCTTAGGTTTTCTTTACTGCTTGCTCAATAAATAGATTACATAACATTCGATATAGGATAAAAGCCAGTTTCGTTAGTTTCTCAACCACGGCTTCCCTTTTATGCCCCTTAACTCTAATAACCGGCGTCTGATTTATGTATAAATTTCAAATAGCCTTTCGCTCCCTGTATTTTACTACTTATACCTTCAGAATTTGAAGGAATGCATTCCACTCATGGTTGTCGAAACCTTTCTCTCTGTCAGTAAATGGTATATATTTAGGTTTGTCTTTCCTTAACCTATCATCTAACAGAAGTCGTAGGATCGGTATTGCCTCTTAGGTACCAGTTCAGACGGAATGTCCTCTACTCCAGGGGCTTCGTTTCGACTTAGATCTTTCAGTGCTCTGTCAAACCCTTCTTACAATATCTTATTTCCCATCTCATGTTTATCTACGTCCTCTTCCCTTTCTATAATATTGTCTTCAAGTTAATTTCCTTCGAAGAGCACCTCCGTATAAACCTTACACCTTTCAGCTTTTCTTTCTTCGCTTAGAACTGGTTTTCCATCTTAGCTATTGATTACATACAACCACCTTTCTTTTCTCCAAACATTTCTTTAATTTTCCTATAGGAGGTATCTGTCTCCTTCCAGTTATATATATCCCTCTGCATTTGTCCTCTAGCCATTCCTGCTTAGCAGTTTTGCATTTCCTATCATTAAGACTTTTTTAGACATTTGTATTTCCCCTCACTTGCTTCATTTGCTGCAATTTACTTTACCTTTTAGCAGTTAAATGCAGTATCTCATGTGATATCCTGGGCATAACGATGAAAATAAAGTTGCTGATTAATGATACATCAAAGGCATTGCATATCCGTCATTCTACGACTCCAGGTATTACGAAGCTGAACTACGGATAATGCTTCAACGAACTGCTGAAATTAATACATTCAAGATACATTCAAGTTCAGAAAAAGAAACAGAACACCTTGAGCAACTAGAGGTAAGACATTCAAAAAAAAAAATGGTTCAAATGGCTCTGAGCACTATGGGACTCAACTGCTGTGGTCATCAGTCCCCTAGAACTTAGAACTACTTAAACCTACCTAACCTAAGGACATCACACACATCCATGCCCGAGGCAGGATTCGAACCTGCGACCGTAGCAGCAGCGCGGCACCGGACTGGAGCGCCTAGAACCGCACGGCCACCGCGGCCGGCTAAGACATTCATATTCACGAATATGTACATTATATGTTATGCAGAAATGATTAGCAGTTCAGTCACCTAGATTCAGCATGTGTCCTGTTGCCTAGAAGGCAACTTGCTCCATATGTGATGGCATCGACGCGTGTAAGGCGTGAATGGCGTCCTGTGGTACAACCTCCAAGCTGCATTCACCTGGTTCCAATGTTCATCTGTGGTGGTTGGCATTGGGTCATGGGGTTGCATCAGTCGTTTCACCATATCCCACACATTTTCCGCTGGCGACAACTCTGGCGGGACAGGGTGAAAGGCTGACATCCTGTGACACCAAGAAGGCACATGTTCGTGCATCAACATATGGTCGTGCACTGTCTTGCTGAAAAATGGCGTCTGGGCTGTTATACAGAAAGGATATGGCCACCGGTCGCATGATGTCATTCATGTAGGTCACACTGGTTGCAATGCCCTAGACACTGTGATTTGATGTCGTACCCAATAGCACCCCACACCATAAGGTCTTGAGTTGGTGCTGTAAGTATTGTTTGAATGCAATCACTGTGATGCCGCTACCCCTGTCTGCCGTGAACCAAAATGCGGCTATCATTTTCAAACAAACAGAATCTGGCTTCGTCCGAAAAGATTATCTGATGCCCCTCCTGTCCGTCATGTCGTGCCGTAGACCATTGCCACCTAGCATGTTTCTCCACATTCGTCAAAGATGGGCAGAGAAGTGGACGACGCTCACGTAACAAATGCCTTAATAAACTGCGGCGGGCATTCACCCGTAATAGTGTATCATGTGTTTCACTGTTCCACTGTCACGCCAGAGCCGAGGAGGATTCCGACCTGTCCTGCAGTGCCATTCGGATGAGGTCTCGATCTTCTCGGGGGGGGGGGGGGGGGGGGGGGGCGGTCTGGTTAACTGACACATATCGTCGTGTTCTACGGTCTTCCGCAAACCATTCTGCACACATTCGTTGCACTGCTGAAACACTTCGTTCCACACGAGCAGCAATTTCCCAGATAAATGCATCACATTCTCTCGTGCTCATAACGCACCCTCTTTTAAACTCACTGATTCGTGCATGCGTCTGTAAGGCATCCTGCACGTCTGCTCAAATCACACTGATCCACTACCTTCGGTTTGTAGCGACAAAGAGAGTCGCAGGCACATTTTATCGGTAGGTGGTGGTCGCAGTATCGATGTTGACCTTCAAACCGCAGGTATCATGGTTCAAATGCTTATCATTTCCGTAGAGCATACTAATGTACACTCGACAGCAAAAAATGTGGGTCACGCCTGAATTCCAACATGTAGGCTGCACCTGAATGTATGCAACCAACATAGCATATCTGTTTCGCACATCGTCGCAACCCTCCACAGTACAGTCGTTGTAAGATACACAATGGGCACCGCTAGAGACTACTAGAGAACACCGGTCATTATGACAGTCCGTCCTGATGTAAAGTAACACCACGATAGTACAGAAGAGATCACACAGTCCTTAATGTTTGTAAACTAAACTTAATTACATTAAGTGACATTTCAAACGTTATGGGACAACTAATTTTGTCACATAAATCGTTCAGTAATCCTTAGGCACAATTAAATATTTGAGACAGTATATGGATTTATAAAGTTGTATGACAATTGGAAACAAGTTCTTTGCTGTCTAAAAGGTTTACCCAACACATGCCGAACGTCGTTTAACGTTCAACGGGAAGTGGTTTCGCATCAACTTTATGTAATACTAAGCAGTTAAAAGAAAACGTGATTAACGGCGGCAAGCACTCTACGGAAATCCCATCGTTAACAGCGAATCACAACTAATAACATAGTTCACATTAGTCATCAACAGTTACTTTTACACAAAGTTGTACTTTAAATGACATAACCAACGTCTTCGTTTGGACGCAAACCCAGAACGTAAAGCCATTGTTAACCAAGCAAAGATTTGTGTCTTATCGAGACTCGATCACTAGGCAGAAAGAGACGTCAAATATTGACGTTAGCACCAGTATCAGTTATCAGTTCTCAACTTGAACGGAAATGACTATAATGTCTGTACAAAATCAGGAACCCTAACATGACAAGTACCTTCTTGGTAATTAACCTCGAAAGACGTTGTATACTGTTGCATTGTCAAGGAATAAAGGATGCACATGTTTAAAATTGAAATGCCATCATGTAATGCTTGTGACAAGGATGCGAACCCAGCACCTAATCGGATTGTTGAATAAGCACGTATAATCAGAATGTAGACATCACTGTCACCAGTAGTGAGGTTGGAACCTGACGACTGAAGTTGTATTGCGTGACCAGGATTCGAACCCGGCGCCTACCGCCGTCGTTGTCTAACCAGGAGCAGACGATAAATATCCAATGTTGGTCCACAATTAGCGAGATGTACGCACGTTTAACTAGAACTAAGGCGACGAAAACGTCTATGCTGACTGATAGTCGAACACCGCACACATGGTTATGAAGATACGTTAATAATCAAATTCTTATTCAGTAGTAGCTAGGAGTAGCATGTTTAGTTGCAAACCTTTAGGCCTTTCTCATCCCTAGTAACGTGTTGCCTAATATCTGCGATATCATTGTGTTAATTTACAAGTGGATTGACTGCCGTAAATAGCAATGTTCTCTAGTAGTCGTGTATCATTGAGATGTAAATGAAGTGCCTCGGCAGAAAGTAATTTCCGTCCTGCAGCACGTATTGTTTCAGAGACACTGAGTACATGTTCACAAAACGTGTATTATATACTACGTATATACTATTATTTGGAGAAGCTGCCACCAAACCTGTTTACTTTTACATTCCGCTTTGTTGTCGTGGTTGAATGCACGTTTTCTTAAGGCTACATCTAATTCAGAGCGCTTACAAGAAAGAATAGTTTCCTGCGTCATGCTATTGCTAGCTAGGTGAAATATTTTGTGGTAGCTATGTTTAAAATGAATGTATTTTTGAACGTATTGTTCGTCAAGTATGAATGAATCGTCAACTGTAGTTGTGCCTGCACATGTTATAGCATAATAGCTGTAGGAACGTTAGTTTATACTGCAGACGTGGGTAGGTTAGGTGTAACTTTTGATCCTTCAAGGGGTGATCGTGGCCATGCGGCCCGGGTCTGTACTAGCGGCGGCTCGCGAGCTACGGGCCAGCCAGGCTGGCCGAGGCGAAACGGAAGTGAGCGAGTTGGCGGTGGCGTTGGTGGGCCAACAGCCCGGGACGAGCCAGCACGGCTGCGCCGCATGCCTCTGCCTCTGCCGCTCCGTTTGACGTAAATACACTCCTGGAAATGGAAAAAAGAACACATTGACACCGGTGTGACAGACCCACCATACTTGCTCCGGGCACTGCGAGAGGGCTGTACAAGCAATGATCACACGCACGGCACAGCGGACACACCAGGAACCGCGGTGTTGGCCGTCGAATGGCGCTAGCTGCGCAGTATTTGTGCACCGCCGCCGTCAGTGTCAGCCAGTTTGCCGTGGCATACGGAGCTCCATCGCAGTCTTTAACACTGGTAGCATGCCGTGACAGCGTGGACGTGAACCGTATGTGCAGTTGACGGACTTTGAGCGAGGGCGTATAGTGGGCATGCGGGAGGCCGGGTGGACGTACCACCGAATTGCTCAACACGTGGGGCGTGAGGTCTCCACAGTACATCGATGTTGTCGCCAGTGGTCGGCGGAAGGTGTTCGTGCCCGTCGACCTGGGACCGGACCGCAGCGACGCACGGATGCACGCCAAGACCGTAGGATCCTACGCAGTGCCGTAGGGGACCGCACCGCCACTTCCCAGCAAATTAGGGACACTGTTGCTCCTGGGGTATCGGCGAGGACCATTCGCAACCGTCTCCATGAAGCTGGGCTACGGTCCCGCACACCGTTAGGCCGTCTTCCGCTCACGCCCCAACATCGTGCAGCCCGCCTCCAGTGGTGTCGCGACAGGCGTGAATGGAGGGACGAATGGAGACGTGTCGTCTTCAGCGATGAGAGTCGCTTCTGCCTTGGTGCCAATGATGGTCGTATGCGTGTTTGGCGCCGTGCAGGTGAGCGCCACAATCAGGACTGCATACGACCGAGGCACACAGGGCCAACACCCGGCATCATGGTGTGGGCAGCGATCTCCTACACTGGCCGTACACCACTGGTGATCGTCGAGGGGACACTGAATAGTGCACGGTACATCCAAACCGTCATCGAACCCATCGTTCTACCATTCCTAGACCGGCAAGGGAACTTGCTGTTCCAACAGGACAATGCACGTCCGCATGTATCCCGTGCCACCCAACGTGCTCTAGAAGGTGTAAGTCAACTACCCTGGCCAGCAAGATCTCCGGATCTGTCCCCCATTGAGCATGTTTGGGACTGGATGAAGCGTCGTCTCACGCGGTCTGCACGTCCAGCACGAACGCTGGTCCAACTGAGGCGCCAGGTGGAAATGGCATGGCAAGCCGTTCCACAGGACTACATCCAGCATCTCTACGATCGTCTCCATGGGAGAATAGCAGCCTGCATTGCTGCAAAAGGTGGATATACACTGTACTAGTGCCGACATTGTGCATGCTCTGTTGCCTGTGTCTATGTGCCTGTGGTTCTGTCAGGGTGATCATGTGATGTATCTGACCCCAGGAATGTGTCAATAAAGTTTCCCCTTCCTGGGACAATGAATTCACGGTGTTCTTATTTCAGGAGTGTATGTTTACCTCCTCCCCTGGCATCAGTTTAAGAGCAGCAAGCAGAAATACAGTCTATCTGGCGTAGTGGCTCACTGGGAGAGGTCTACTCGAGATAGAGTCGTCGCTTTCATTGAAGAAGGAGGATCTTCGATGAGAGAAGCTGGCAGACGTTATGGCGAACCACATGCCACTGCTACGAGATGGTGGAGGATCTGCCTTGAAAGAGGCACCACCAACAGGGCTCCTGGCTCAGGCGAGAAGAGAGTGAGCTCACAGCAGGAAGACAGGGACGTAGTGTCTAGGAGCGGAGAAAATCCTTTTCTGAACGAGAAGCAGTTGCGGCTGGAGACCAACTTCCCCGGCTTCAGTGACACGATTCGCCGAAGGCTGAGGGACGCTCGACTGCATGCACGACGATCCGCCGTGAAACAAGAACTCAGTGAAGACAATGTTTTATACCGGCTAGCATTTCCGGAGCTCCATCTGAGGGCGCCGTGGGACAACGTCATTTTCACTGATGAGATGGTGTTTTCTACTAGTAAAGACGGTCTACGAATCGTTTACAGGCCGCAAGGGACTCGCCATCGACGCGAATACGTAACCACGACGAGAAGAAGTGGCCGGCTATCTGTTACCTGCTGGGGTTGGATTTCTGCGTGAGGGTCGGGAATTCTTCACAGGATAGAAGGAACTCTGGACAGCGTGCAGTATGCCCACATATTGGAAAATGTGATGCTTCCGTTAGTGTGAATGCTGTACGCAGAAGGGGACGTCACATTGCAAGAGGACCATTCTCCCATTCACAAGTCTGCATTTATTCAGCAGCGGCTCTCCACGATTGGCGTCAACGTCATGGACTGGCCGCCACGGGCGGCTGATATGAACGCCATGGAAAACATGTGGGCTGAGGTCGCCAGAACATTAACAGAAAACTGGTCACGAAACCAACCAACTACAGCGGACGCTCTTTGAGACTGCGTCCTGGAAGACTGGAAGGAAGTTGGTTTTTCAGGCTGTTACATCCGACGGCTTATACATTCTATGCCGGGACGCATGATAGAACAACAAAATAATGAAGGATTCTGGATAAAATATTATAGTCCTTAAAATGTCTTGCTATGTCTTCTTTTTCGTCATTTTTCCTCATTGGGAGCTAGCGGAAGATCGCGTGGCAACAGAAAAGATACAATATTGGTTAGTTTTCCTTTGAGTTGCCTTTTTAATTCAAGAGGGATCCTTTTGAATATACAGTTTGTTAAATATTCTATTTTGATTTCATTTATACCCTATCTAGATACGCTAATGAGCGTAGATGGACTCTGTCACAGTAGTATTTGATAATTTAAATACATCTCTCTCTTCCCCTCCATCCATGAATACACCCTCCGTCCTCCACACAATACGCAAACGATTTCATATTATGTTTACTCGTTGTTAATATCTCCTCTATTCTCTCTCACTCTCTCTCTCTATCTGACTATCTGACACTATCGCCGCAAGTGCCCTTCTATTCCGTTCCTCCAAAACTTTATAAACAAATGTAGTGGTTTCTATTCAAGCTACATTTTCTCGCCGGCCGGAGTGGCCGAGCGGCTCTAGGCGCTACAGTCTGGGACCGCGCCACCGCTACAGTCGTAGGTTCGAATCCTGCCTCGGGCATGAATGTGTGTGATGCCCTTAGGTTAGTTAGGTTTAAGTAGTTCTAAGTTCTAGGGAACTGATGACCTCAGAAGTTAAGTCCCTTAGTGCTCAGAGCCATTTGAATCTTTTTTTTTTTACATTTTCTCTTTTAATTGCTGCTTTCTTTACTCTCTATCATTCCTCTCAATAACTATGAAACCGTATTCTTTGATCTCTCCTTCCCTATAATCCATTCTTCCTTCTGAAAACAGTCCTTCCTTATCTCTCGGTCCTAAGATAAAACGAATTGTGGCACACATCTAAGTAAACAATACTGTGCAAGAATTTCACGCTTATATTTTGCACTTCTGCACTTCTATCCAATCTCAGATCCCGCCCTCCTTCCTGTTATCCGTCCCTTGACATCTGCATCTACATCTAAATGTATACTCGGCAATTCATAATTATGTGCTTGGCAGGGGGTTCTGTGGTCTGGTGGATTAATCTTGTATTGATGTGTAAAACGTGTAGGTTCACATTTCACATCAGGCGTAGATTTCTAACACACACAAGTAACTCCCCTTCACCCCTAGTAACGCCAAGTGCAGAACGCCAGTAAGCTCCGTAGTTCAATATCCGCAGTAAAGATAACATCCCTTCGCTGCCGACGGCATTCGTTTGAGCTGTGACAGATGGAGAAACCCTGGAAAGCAGAGACTCTGTCACCAGCAAGATGTCGTAAACTAGAAAACGTATTTCATTGAATGAACCAATGGCCATGTAAGTTCACTCTTACTTTAATGTAAACTGAGACGTAGAAAATTGTGGTGCTGGACTGGGATTCGAATTCGATTGCACTGTGTTCCCCAAGATTGCAAACTCTTCTAGGCCTCCTCGAAAGGCACCTATCTGGTTTCGAATCCTGATCAGCACAAAATATTCATTATTTTATGCCAAGCCCTAGCATGTGCACTCCGAACTGCTAGTGAAAAATAGTTGCATTTTTCAACGTCTCTTCGTGCGTTGTCAGCTGTAACATGTTCGTTTCAACTCACAGCCACATTATGAGCTTTTTATCACAACATTACAAGATCAAACGTTTTCCTACGTCTTTTCAAGTTCAAACATCCCTCTCCATCATACTGGCGAAAACTGATTTGGGTTTGACGTTGTGTTCGTTGTGATCGCCAACGACGATATGTTGTGGATTCAACTTCTAGCCAGCAGAGTATTTTCCATCACATCATTGAAAGTACAAACATGCCACTCCTAGCTATTATTAGAAAAGAATTTGATAGTTAAAGTGCCTTCATGACCACGTGTGTGGGGTTTGAATTCCATTCAGCACAGAACTTTTCGTCGCCTGATGTCTAGCTAAACATACGCACATCTCGCTACTGGTGAAACAACAATAGCTATTTATCGTCTGTTCTTGGCTAGAAAGCGACGGCGCTAGATGCTGAGTTCGAATCCCAGTCAGGAAAAAACAATTCAATCGTCATTTAAAGTTTCAGCATCTGACATTTGATATTTAACTTCTGATTTTACGTACTTCGTTAACAATCCGATTAGGTGCTGGGTTCGCATCCCTGTCACAAGCTTTACATAATGTCATTTCAATTTTAAACATGAGCATACCTTGTTCCTTGTGAATGACACCATATTAAACGTCGCTGGGGGTAGTTCCCAGGAAGGTAACTTTTATGTCAGGATTCCCAGATCAGTACAAACATTTTCGTCATTTATTTTCAGGATCTGAATTGATAACTGATAGTGGTGCAAACGTCTATACTTCACGTCTCTTTATGCCTAGTGATCGGGTTTCAATAAGGCACAAACAAAGCTTAGCTTAGTTAGCAATGGCTATAGGTGCTGGGTTTGAATCCAGGTCCAGAACGACGACGTTGGTCATGTCATTTAAAGTTCAAATTTGTGTACACGTAGCTGTTAATGTGTTACGAGAACAAAGATATTACTGGTGATTCGCTGTTAGTGTTGATATTTCTGTAGAGTGCTTGTTGCCATTAATCGCGTTTTTTTACTGGTTCGTCCAATATCCAGCTTCTAGCGCCACTCGCCGTTGAGCGACGTTCAGCACGTAGATGGAAAACTTTTTCGAGAGCGAAAAAAATTTTTCCAATTGCCATACAGCTTTGTAACTCCATATATTGTCTCAAGTATTTAATTTTGACTAAGGATTACTGTACGAAATATGTAATATAATCGGTTTTCTCAGAACTTTTGGAATGTCGCTTGTTGTAATTAAGGTTAGTTTATGAGTGTTATGGGGTGTCTCATCGCTAAGAATGTGTTTTCTAGTATGTTTTGTATGACGATATTAGTTGACACTTAGACTGACTGCCATAAAGACCTTTGGACTCAAGTAGTCTCTTGCAGTACCCATTGTGTGTAGTAAAACGTAGCCGGCCGGAGTGGCCGAGCGGTTAAAGGCGCTACAACCTGGAACCGCACGACCGCTACGGTCGCAGGTTCGAATCCTGCCTCGGGCATGGATGTGTGTGATGTCCTTAGGTTAGTTAGGTTTAAGTAGTTCTAAGTTCTAGGGGACTTATGACCACAGCAGTTGAGTCCCATAGTGCTCAGAGCCATTTGAACCATTTTTTTTTTTGTAGTAAAACGACTGTACCCCATGGGGTTTTTGTGTTTAGAGGACCTGCAACACAGCTACGTTATGTTGGTTGTATTCAGCAGTGACCCACTTTTCTTGCTGTCAAGTGTACATGTCCTGTGAACATGGACGTCCTATCTGAAGTCGTTCAAGGTGTTCTTTTTTTTCTGAACTTGAGTGTACATCACACCGAGTCAGCATGCCGAGAAACAGCGTATAACGAAACACTGTCCGTCAACTCAAACAACGCTGCACCATTGTAAATCGTACAACTTTGACTTTCGTTGAAAGTGTTAGGAACCACATAAACAATACGCCGATCATTATGTATACAGAGTACCTTCATGGGAAAATAAAATACAGGCTTACACGTCAAATACAACAGCGCCGCTCATCCTCACAGAAATCCCTTAAAAGCCACTTGGCTCCATCCACCGACGTCGTTCGTTAATTACGCAGTATAGCGTGCTGAGCGCTTCATTATCGCTGGTTGAGATTCTGCTGTAGTGCCCTTATATTTAATAACATTTTCTAATTGCGCTCTGCTGAAATCCGGCAGCGCAACCAGAATTTATCGCAAGTGTGAAAACCTAAATCATAATTTGTTGAACTCGGCTCTCGACGTAACGAAGAATTAAATGGGACGCTAAATCCTATGAGGAGGGCTCTTCCGTTGCCCATCTACGCGCGCTCCCCCCCCCCCCCCCCACCGGCCCATCCCTCTCTCTCTCTCTCTCTCTCTCTCTCTCTCTCTCTCTCGTTCTCTTTCTTTCTCTCTCACACACACGCCCAGGCACACACAAACGCACACACTTTCACACACAGAAATTCCCCAGTAGCACGCGCGCACGCAGAAACGCGCCCGGAATTCGAAGTTATCCCGTCCCACAATTATCAGGCATCTGGCTTTTGTCGCTTGTTCGGCTACATTTCCTGCACTCACCGTAATGACTGGCACAATGCGAACGCGCATTGTACGCGGAAAACAAAAAAGGGCCTGCCGTTGCTGAACCCCCGAGTACTTCGCCTGCCTACCCTCACATGGTAATACTTGCCGCATTAGCGACCCGCGCATTTCATTATCGAGAGACACATATTAATAAATAATTAAAGCATTAATTAAAACAACTCCGTTAATGAGGTTTGTTGTCTAGTTTTCCCCCGGTTCATTTTCAAATTTGTATGAAACCTGAGAACTTTTTTTTTTTTTTTGCCATCCGTCTACCGATACATTTTTTGTAGCCAACATCACGGCTCGCTTTCCTGCGTCAACTTCTCCATCTCACTGTGACACTTACACCCAACGTCCTCGATTATTTGTTGCACGTATTACAATCTGTACCTCTCCCTGTAGCTTTCGTCCTCTACGGTTTCTTCTAGTTATTCCCCTGTTTCTTAACACATGTCCTGTCGTACTGTCGCTTCTTCTCTGCAGTGTGTCCTACGCGACGATGCGAACGCCAGCGTCATTTCTTATCTCACCCATATCACATAATTTTCATCATTATCCTATAAAACAACATTTGAAACGCTTCCATTCCCTATTTTAGCGCTACTGTTTGTCAATGTACTCCTGGTACACTTTATACATCATACACGACTGGCCATTAAAATTGTTACACCACGAAGATGACGTGCTACAGACACGAAATTAAACCGACAGGAAGAAGATGCTGCGATATGCAAATGATTAGCTTTTCAGAGCATTCACACAAGGTTGGCGTTGGTGATGACACCTACAACGTGCTGACATCAGGAAAGTTTCCAACCGATTTCTCATACACAAACAGCAATTGACCGGAGTTGCTTGGTGAAACGTTGTTGTGATGCCTCGTGTAAGGAGGGGAAATGCGTACCATCACGTATCCGACTTTGATAAAGGTCGGATTGTAGCCTATCGCGATTGCGGTTTATCGTATCGCGACACTGCTGCTCGCGTTGGTCGAGATCCAGTGACTGTTAGCAGAATATGGAATCGGTGGGTTCACGAGGGTAATACGGAACGCCGTGCTGGATCCCAACGGCCTCGTATCACTAGCAGTCGAGATGACAGGCATCTTATCCGCATGGCTGTAACGGATCGCGCAGCGACGTCTCGATCCCCGAGTCAACAGATGGGGACGTTTGCAAGACAACAACCATGTGCACGAACAGTTCGACGACGTTTGCAGCAGCATGGACTATCAGCTCGGAGACCATGGCTGCGGTTACCCTTGACGCTGCATCACAGACAGGAGCGCCTGCGATGGTGTACTCAACGACGAACCTGGGTGCACGAATGGCAAAACGTCATTTTTTCGGATAAATCCAGGTTCTGTTTACAGCAGCATGATGGTCGCATCCGTATTTGGTCACATCGCGGTGAACGCACATTGAAAGCGTGTATTCGTCATCGCCATACTGGTATATCACCCGGCGTGATGGTATGGGGTGCCATTGTTTACACGTCTCGGTTACCTCTTGTTCGCATTGACGGCACTTTGAACAGTGGACGCTACGTTTCAGATGTGTTACGACCCGTGGCTCTACCCTTCATTCGATCCCTGTGAAACCCTACATTTCAGAAGGATAATGCACGACCGCATGTTGCAGGTCCTGTACGGGCCTTTCTGGATACAGAAAATCTTCGACTGCTGCCCTGGCCAGCACATTCTCCAGATCTCTTACAACTCAAAACGTCTGGTCAATGGTGGCCGAGCAACTGGCTCGTAACAGTACGCCAGTCACTACTCTTGATGAACTGTGGTATCGTGTTGAAGCTGCATGGGCAGCTGTACCTGTACACGCCATCCAAGCTCTGTTTGACTCAATGCCCAGGCGTATCAAGGCCGTTATTACGGCCAGAGGTGGTTGTTCTGGGTACTGATTCTCAGGATCTATGCACCCAAATTGCGTGAAAATGTAATCACATGTCAGTTCTAGTATAATATGTCTCTCCAATGAATACCCGTTTATCATCTGCATTTCTTGTTGGGGTACCAGTTTTAATGGCCAGTACTGTATGTTCTTAGCAGTCTCTACGTCAAAACCTGCAGAAGGAGAGAGGACTAAGGTT
This sequence comes from Schistocerca cancellata, assembly GCF_023864275.1. Classification (NCBI taxonomy): domain Eukaryota; kingdom Metazoa; phylum Arthropoda; class Insecta; order Orthoptera; family Acrididae; genus Schistocerca; species Schistocerca cancellata. Next base: position 1,206,628,076 of record NC_064626.1, read on the forward strand.
CAACGCTCAGTGGACGTCTAGACCATTTGCGTAACATAAACTGGACAAAGAAAAGGCCGCATATCAGCTTTGGTCTTGTCGCAGGAACCATCATAGCATTTGCTTGGAGTCATTGATGACAATTAAGATAGACGTAAACATGGTTGTCCTGGGGAATTTGAAATCGAGTCTCCAAATTAGATACCTACTGGATGCTCCACAAACCACTGCATATTAAATGACGGGGATTGAGCTGTACCAGTGTTAGTCGCCGGCCGAAGTGGCCGTGCGGTTAAAGGCGCTGCAGTCTGGAACCGCAAGACCGCTACGGTCGCAGGTTCGAATCCTGCCTCGGGCATGGATGTTTGTGATGTCCTTAGGTTAGTTAGGTTTAACTAGTTCTAAGTTCTAGGGGACTAATGACCTCAGCAGTTGAGTCCCATAGTGCTCAGAGCCATTTGAACCATTTTTGAACCAGTGTTAGTCACTTCTTTTATTCTTCCGTTCGAAAATAGAGCGAGTGCCTGTTGTCTCTTCTCTTACGATATTGCAGTGCCTTTGTTAAGAAGAACAATGCTGTGTTCTTTCGGATATTCATGAATGTCCGAAGGAACCGAAGGAACAGGCGCCACGGCGGCTATAGCTGTTATGAAATACATGAAATGTATTCGTAGTTGCCAGTACGAACGATCACCAGCTGTACATAAAGGAATAAAGACAATGAAAATTTGTGCCGGAGTGGAACGCGAACCCAGATTTCCCGTGTTACGCGAGCGGCGCCTTTAGGGGAGTTAGAACGGAAAAAATGTTTTCGCATTTTCCGATTTTTATCTCATTATTAAATGCACAATTTTCCGAATAAAATTATATATATAGATATATATATATATATATATATATATATATATATATATATATATATATATATATATATAAAAAGAAAGATGATGAGACTTACCCAACAAAAGCGCTGGCAGGTCGATAGACACACAAATAAACACAAACATACACACAAAACTCTAGCTTTCGCAACCAACGGTTGCCTCGTCAGGAAAGAGGGAAGGAGAAGGAAAGACAAAAGGATATGGGTTTTAAGGGAGAGGGTAAGGAGTCATTGCAATCCCGGGAGCGGAAAGACTTACCTTAGGGGGAAAAAAGGACAGGTATACACTCGCACACACACACACATATCCATCCATACATACAAGACACAAGCAGACATTTGTAAAGGCAAAGAGTTTGAGCAGAGATGTCAGTCGGGACGGAAGTATAGAGGCAAAGATGATGTTGAAAGACAGGTGAGGTAAGAGCGGCGGCAGATTGAAATTAGGAATTAGCGGAGATTGAGGCCTGGCGGATAGCGAGAAGAGAGGATATGCTGAAGGGCAAGTTCCCATCTCCGGAGTTCTGACAGGTTGGTGTTAGTGGGAAGTATCCAGATAACCCGGACGGTGTAACACTGTGCCAAGATGTGCTGGCCGTGCACCAAGGCATGTTTAGCCACAGGGTGATCCTCATTACCAACAAACACTGTCTGCCTGTGTCCATTCATGCGAATGGACAGTTTGTTGCTGGTCATTCCCACATAGAACGCTTCACAGTGTAGGCAGGTCAGTTGGTAAATCACGTGGGTGCTTTCACACGTGGCTCTGCCTTTAGGGGAGTTAGAACGGAAAAAATGTTTTCGCATTTTCCGATTTTTATCTCATTATTAAATGCACAATTTTCCGAATAAAATTATATATATAGATATAACCCACCAACAAGCAACAGTACCTCCATTATGACAGCTGCCACCCATTCCACATCAAACGGTCCCTTCCCTACAGCCTAGGTCTTCGTGGCAAACGAATCTGCTCCAGTCCGGAATCCTTGAACCATTACACCAATAACCTGAAAACAGCTTTTGCATCCCGTAACTACCCTCCCGACCTGGTACAGAAGCAAATAACCAGAGCCACTTCCTCATCTCCTCAAACCCGGAACCTTCCACAGAAGAACCCCAAAAGTGCACCACTTGTGACAGGATACTTTCCGGGACTGGATCAGATTCTGAATGTGGCTCTCCAGCAGGGATACGACTTCCTCAAATCCTGCCCTGAAATGAGATCCATCCTTCATGAAATCCTCCCCACTCCACCAAGAGTGTCTTTCCGCCGTCCACCTAACCTTCGTAACCTCTTAGTTCATCCCTATGAAATCCCCAAACCACCTTCCCTACCCTCTGGCTCCTACCCCTGTAACCGCCCCCGGTGTAAAACCTGTCCCATGCACCCTCCCACCACCACCTATTCCAGTCCTGTAACCCGGAAGGTGTACACGATCAAAGGCAGAGCCACGTGTGAAAGCACCCACGTGATTTACCAACTGACCTGCCTACACTGTGAAGCGTTCTATGTGGGAATGACCAGCAACAAACTGTCCATTCGCATGAATGGACACAGGCAGACAGTGTTTGTTGGTAATGAGGATCACCCTGTGGCTAAACATGCCTTGGTGCACGGCCAGCACATCTTGGCACAGTGTTACACCGTCCGGGTTATCTGGATACTTCCCACTAACACCAACCTGTCAGAACTCCGGAGATGGGAACTTGCCCTTCAGCATATCCTCTCTTCTCGCTATCCGCCAGGCCTCAATCTCCGCTAATTCCTAATTTCAATCTGCCGCCGCTCTTACCTCACCTGTCTTTCAACATCATCTTTGCCTCTATACTTCCGTCCCGACTGACATCTCTGCTCAAACTCTTTGCCTTTACAAATGTCTGCTTGTGTCTTGTATGTATGGATGGATATGTGTGTGTGTGTGCGAGTGTATACCTGTCCTTTTTTCCCCCTAAGGTAAGTCTTTCCGCTCCCGGGATTGGAATGACTCCTTACCCTCTCCCTTAAAACCCATATCCTTTTGTCTTTCCTTCTCCTTCCCTCTTTCCTGACGAGGCAACCGTTGGTTGCGAAAGCTAGAGTTTTGTGTGTATGTTTGTGTTTATTTGTGTGTCTATCGACCTGCCAGCGCTTTTGTTGGGTAAGTCTCATCATCTTTCTTTTTAAATATATTTTTCCCACGTGGAATGTTTCCCTCTATTATATATATATATATATATATAATAGAGGGAAACATTCCACGTGGGAAAAATATATTTAAAAAGAAAGATGATGAGACTTACCCAACAAAAGCGCTGGCAGGTCGATAGACACACAAATAAACACAAACATACACACAAAACTCAAGCTTTCGCAACAAACTGTTGCCTCATCAGGAAAGAGGGAAGGAGAGGGAAAGACGAAAGGATATGGGTTTTAAGGGAGAGGGTAAGGAGTCATTCCAATCCCGGGAGCGGAAAGACTTACCTTAGGGGGAAAAAAGGACAGGTATACACTCGCACACACACACATATCCATCCATACATACAAGACACAAGCAGACATTTGTAAAGGCAAAGAGTTTGAGCAGAGATGTCAGTCGGGACGGAAGTATAGAGGCAAAGATGATGTTGAAAGACAGGTGAGGTAAGAGCGGCGGCAGATTGAAATTAGGAATTAGCGGAGATTGAGGCCTGGCGGATAGCGAGAAGAGAGGATATGCTGAAGGGCAAGTTCCCATCTCCGGAGTTCTGACAGGTTGGTGTTAGTGGGAAGTATCCAGATAACCCGGACGGTGTAACACTGTGCCAAGATGTGCTGGCCGTGCACCAAGGCATGTTTAGCCACAGGGTGATCCTCATTACCAACAAACACTGTCTGCCTGTGTCCATTCATGCGAATGGACAGTTTGTTGCTGGTCATTCCCACATAGAACGCTTCACAGTGTAGGCAGGTCAGTTGGTAAATCACGTGGGTGCTTTCACACGTGGCTCTGCCTTTGATCGTGTACACCTTCCGGGTTACAGGACTGGAATAGGTGGTGGTGGGAGGGTGCATGGGACAGGTTTTACACCGGGGGCGGTTACAGGGGTCCAGATTTACTGTCCTACAGCCGTACTCTCTGCTGGAAATATCACTTTGCCACGAAGAAAAATGATCCTAATCCTACTCCCAATGATCCAACTCCCCAAGATACTATCCAAATTGAACCATGCCTGGAACAGTTCCGTCCTCCGTCACAGCGGGACCCACCTCCTCTTCCTCAAAATCACCCTCTCCTAACCTTCCAGGAATTTCTGACTTCCAGCCTTGCCTCTCAATCCTTCTTAAAAAACCTTAATCCTACTCCCAACATCACCACTGCTGAAGCCCAGGCTATCCGTGATCTGAAGGCCGACCAATCCATCGTCATTCTTCCGGCGGACAAGGGTTCCATGACTGTGGTACTTGATCGTCGGGAGTATGTGGCTGAGGGACTGCGTCAGCTTTCAGACAACACTACTTACAAAGTTTGCCATGGTAATCCCATTCCTGATGTCCAGGCGGAGCTTCAAGGAATCCTCAGAACCTTAGGCCCCCTACAAAACCTTTCACCTGACTCCATCAACCTCCTGACCCCACCAACACCCCGCACCCCCACCTTCTACCTTCTTCCCAAAATTCACAAACCCAATCATCCCGGCCGTCCCATTGTAGCTGGTTACCAAGCCCCCACAGAACGCATCTCCGCCTACGTCGATCAACACCTTCAACCCATTACTTGCAGTCTCCCATCCTTCATCAAAGACACCAACCACTTTCTCGAACGCCTGGAATCCCTACCCAGTCTGTTACCCCCGGAAACCATCCTTGTAACCATTGATGCCACTTCCTTATACACAAATATTCCGCATGTCCAGGGCCTCGCTGCGATGGAGCACTTCCTTTCACGCCGATCACCTGCCGCCCTACCTAAAACCTCTTTCCTCATTACCTTAGCCAGCTTCATCCTGACCCACAACTTCTTCACTTTTGAAGGCCAGACATACCAACAATTAAAGGGAACAGCCATGGGTACCAGGATGGCCCCCTCGTACGCCAACCTATTCATGGGTCGCTTAGAGGAAGCCTTCTTGGTTACCCAGGCCTGCCAACCCAAAGTTTGGTACAGATTTATTGATGACATTTTCATGATCTGGACTCACAGTGAAGAAGAACTCCAGAATTTCCTCTCCAACCTCAACTCCTTTGGTTCCATCAGATTCACCTGGTCCTACTCTAAATCCCATGCCACTTTCCTTGACGTTGACCTCCACCTGTCCAATAGCCAGCTTCACACGTCCGTCCACATCAAACCCACCAACAAGCAACAGTACCTCCATTATGACAGCTGCCACCCATTCCACATCAAACGGTCCCTTCCCTACAGCCTAGGTCTTCGTGGCAAACGAATCTGCTCCAGTCCGGAATCCTTGAACCATTACACCAACAACCTGAAAACAGCTTTTGCATCCCGTAACTACCCTCCCGACCTGGTACAGAAGCAAATAACCAGAGCCACTTCCTCATCTCCTCAAACCCGGAACCTTCCACAGAAGAATCCCAAAAGTGCCCCACTTGTGACAGGATACTTTCCGGGACTGGATCAGATTCTGAATGTGGCTCTCCAGCAGGGATACGACTTCCTCAAATCCTGCCCTGAAATGAGATCCATCCTTCCTGAAATCCTCCCCACTCCACCAAGAGTGTCTTTCCGCCGTCCACCTAACCTTCGTAACCTCTTAGTTCATCCCTATGAAATCCCCAAACCACCTTCCCTACCCTCTGGCTCCTACCCCTGTAACCGCCCCCGGTGTAAAACCTGTCCCATGCACCCTCCCACCACCACCTATTCCAGTCCTGTAACCCGGAAGGTGTACACGATCAAAGGCAGAGCCACGTGTGAAAGTACCCACGTGATTTACCAACTGACCTGCCTACACTGTGAAGCGTTCTATGTGGGAATGACCAGCAACAAACTGTCCATTCGCATGAATGGACACAGGCAGACAGTGTTTGTTGGTAATGAGGATCACCCTGTGGCTAAACATGCCTTGGTGCACGGCCAGCACATCTTGGCACAGTGTTACACCGTCCGGGTTATCTGGATACTTCCCACTAACACCAACCTGTCAGAACTCCGGAGATGGGAACTTGCCCTTCAGCATATCCTCTCTTCTCGCTATCCGCCAGGCCTCAATCTCCGCTAATTCCTAATTTCAATCTGCCGCCGCTCATACCTCACCTGTCTTTCAACATCATCTTTGCCTCTATACTTCCGTCCCGACTGACATCTCTGCTCAAACTCTTTGCCTTTACAAATGTCTGCTTGTGTCTTGTATGTATGGATGGATATGTGTGTGTGTGCGAGTGTATACCTGTCCTTTTTTCCCCCTAAGGTAAGTCTTTCCGCTCCCGGGATTGGAATGACTCCTTACCCTCTCCCTTAAAACCCATATCCTTTCGTCTTTCCCTCTCCTTCCCTCTTTCCTGATGAGGCAACAGTTTGTTGCGAAAGCTTGAGTTTTGTGTGTATGTTTGTGTTTATTTGTGTGTCTATCGACCTGCCAGCGCTTTTGTTGGGTAAGTCTCATCATCTTTCTTTTTAAATATATATATATATATATATATATATATATATATATATATATATATATATATATATATATATGTAATTACAGCTTGCACCAAACATTAATCTTCTAATTTGCATTAATCCTCCTACGATTCCTTGTGTACAGTGAAAATGGCTTGTCTGTTGTAACAACACATGTTCTATAATTACGGTTAGGTATAACTCCAACTGCAAATGTGCGATAAGAAATAATGTCCCTCTCATTGTAGGCTTCCAGTCCAGCAAGAGGTGTGTCAGTACCTCTCAAAACAGCAATTGTCAACCATGCATTGCCACTAACTACTTCTGTTGTAGTACAAGAAAATTGAATCTTGCAACCAACAAAAGTAATAGGTCCTTGTAGCAACTCCTGTTGACCAGTCTCATTTGGTGTTATTGAAAATGTATCCACTGTCTTGTAAACTGGCAATGAGAAGATTAATGTTTGGTGCAAGCTGTCTGGTGTATTAACTAAATATATTGTTGTACAAGGAGATGTAACTTTATATGATCATGCATAATAAAGTTTGTCCTATCCTTATCTATCCCTTTTCTATGTGCCTGTGGTTCTGTCAGTGTGATCATGTGATGTATCTGACCCCAGGAATGTGTCAATAAAGTTTCCCCTTCCTGGGACAATGAATTCACGGTGTTCTTATTTCAATTTCCAGGAGTGTATATATATATATATATATATATATATATATATATATATATATATATATATATATATATAATATATCACTTATAAACTCACATGGGAAGTATTTTTTTTAATATAATCTACACCGGTTCAAAATGTTAAAATTTTTCCGTGCATTACTTCAAGATCTAATAAAATCAGTAATTTTTTATGTAGAAGGCTGTGGACTGCTGTGTTATAAAGGTCATGTCCAGAAGAGGGTGGACACCAGGTTGAGGAAGTTAAAACAAAGTTTGAGAGACAAGAAACTTTCTGATGGTAAAACCGTAAGAGGCAGGCTGACACACAAAATAATTGATGAACTACAACAGTATTATGGGTTGGCCAATAGAAATAATGCTGAGGATTTGTTGAAAATGAAGCAGGCAGTATGGGCTAGCTTCTTCCACAGACTGTCAACTGATCAAAAACCAATACACCACCTTTGCCCTCATGGGCCTGATTCATGGTGCAATTACCGCAATGCCCAGTACTCGAACAGTTCATGCAGCCATAAACATTCCGTCCCAGCAGCAATCATGGATATTGTAAAACCTATTTACAGATACCTGGCAATCCTGAATTACTGAAGAAGTGTCTGCATGGTCAGACTCAAAATCCCAATGAGTCGTTCAATAAACTTATATGGACTCGCTTACCAACAAATGTTTTTGTTAAAATGTAAATGTCGTGTGACTGGGGCCTCCAGTCGGGTAGACCGTTCACCAGGTGGAATTCTTTCGATTTGTCGCCACTTCGGCGATTTGCGCGTCAATGGGGATGAAATTCTGATGAATAGGACAACACAAACCCAGTCCCTTAGCGGAGAAAATCTCCGACCCAGCTGGGAATCGAACCCGGGCCCTTAGGATTGACATTCTCTTGCACTGACCACGTTATTTTTTTTGTAGCTAAACCCTCCGTTTTATTTTTTTAAAGCCCCTTAGGAAAATGGAACTAAAAAAGGAAACTAAGTGCCACCACCACCTTTCATCCTCTAACAAAAAAATCTGGTCCACTTGAGGCGTTGGCTCCTGACTAAACCTACCCCAGAGAGCTGCCTATATACCAAGGGAAATATGGGAATTCAAGATTAGGGCTATCCTTACAAACAAAACAAAATCTTCCTTTTCCTGAATTTTATTTTTATTTGTATTTTTTGTTTTGCGCCCCGCTGATAATATGTTGAGTCACATCTTCTGGAAATTGATGTGTTCCGTTCAATTGTTCAGAAATGTTCATTGGTTCAAACAGGTACCACTCAGCTACAGGGGGTGGACATGTTTTTGTTGAAATGAAGGCACTAAAATTGGGGGTTAGTGATGCTATTATTGCTTTTAATGATGGCAATATTGGTAGGGTGAAAGTGCCACAGCAAAAGAGAATTAGTCCTGGAGCAAACTGCATCAGAGAACTTGAAGAGATGGACAGGGTTCGCCTTGATAAAGCAGAGTGTGCCCCACACTTGGTCACTAAGGAGTCCAGAAAGAAGAAAAGAAGAAAAAGCTTGGAAAAAAATCAAGAGGATGATACACAGTATGGTGTAGGGTGCTTCTAAGTGACTAAAAATAAAAAAATTAAGCATATATTAAGTGAGTTACAGTCTTTTGAAACTTTAGAAGCAATTCCTGAATATTTACATTTTATGTTGTATTTTTCCCTAAATCTCAGAAACCATCTCGAGTACAGCATCCAAATTTTCAGGGAGTAATAACATACATTTCCTGAGTCTACTGTCTACTGTAAGAACATAATGTTATGTATAATTAAAATTATTTAGGATAACGTACAAAAAAGTACACAAAGTTTTAACTGTGTAATTAAAAAATTGTATTTCCAAACGCAATGGCTGAAATACAGTTGTTGTAATTCAATAGACTCAGAACATACAGATTAATGTCCTGTAAAAGTTTCAAGTCAATGCCTACAGTAGTTCCTGAAATACAGGGAAGCCAAGTCACTAAATTTAATATTGTCAGGATAAGGCATTCCAACTGCCCCTAACCGCTTTGACTATCCGTGCAAGACTCACCGCCAGACGCAAACTTCCATTTTACGTCGTTCCTATAACACAACTTGTACTCTTAGACACATTATGTAATTACCGTACAGGAGAGGATATTTTTCAACTTCAAGTCGCTGCCTGTTATTGGCGGATAAATAAGATATTTCAGTGACTGTATTGTTAAGAAGGACGATGTACATCCAGCAACTTTCAATTAAAAAGTGCCCTCCCCTGTACGGGATTTATATAGTGTGTGTAAGAGTAGAGGTTGTAACGCAGGAACGACGACATATGGTGGTTCGGGTCTGGCAGTGAGTCATGCACGGGTAGCCAAAGCGGTTAAGATGACCGCTCGCGTAAAGCGGGAGGTCCGGGTTCGAGTCCCTGTCCAGCACAAAGTTTCACTGTCGTCATTCTGTTATAAAGCCGATGGTTGTGCGCATTCGCAACTGCGAACACATGTCCTATATCTCACTCTCATGATCTCTGTATGATACATGTTGCACAGACTACCTTGGAACTTCCCGTTGGACGTTAGAGAGACCTACGTGAGCCTCTCCTGGAATGTCTGCCACTGTAGCTTGATGAATACCACTCTCACGATTACTACACGCGTGCATGACGCACTTTCATGGCAGTGTCCTTTATTAAAGCCTACTTGGTAATTAACATAGGCTCATGAGCACTACAAAAGTAACAGTATTCTGTAGTCCACTTCTTTAATGGATAAATCACATTTTCTTAGGATTGTGCAAGTGAACAGCAGCCTGAAAAACGCTTTCCCTACAACATGTTTCGTGTGGGCACTCCGCTTTGTCATTCCAAGGATTTACTCAAAAGTATATTACGGTTGTTACTATTGTCGCTAGTGTAACGGGACAGTTAGGTGTCTTCGTGGTGATTTGTGCTCAGTGTGGTACTTGTCCAGTTCGATCTATGAGGCAGTACTCAATCCAGTCACAATGTTCATCTGATATTCCGCTAGCTGGTGGTTTGCTTAATAACTGACTGTGCTGATTCGTCCCGTGTGCCTAACGCAAGTCAAATATGGCATCAAGACGAATCTCATAAACGAACAGAGAAATGTGGAATTAACAACATCTCTGAACAAGATTTGTGGCTACTGAGACTGAATTGTACCACTTGTACTATATGAATACATTGTAAGTGTAATGCAAGAAAGCGATACAGGGCTGTAGATGCGTGGCCTGTCTGTGAGGTGGCGCACGAGAGAGATATTGAGAAAAACACACTGCAGGTTGTTGTTGTTGTTGTTGTTGTTGTTGTGGTCTATAGGCCAAAGACTGGTTTGATTGAACCCTCAACTTTAGTGCAGCCGCTACAAGAGGAGGAGGAGAGTAGTGTTTAACGTCCCGTCGACAACGAGGTCATTAGAGACGGAGCACAAGCTCGAGTGAGGGACGGATGGGGAAGGAAATCGGCCGTGCCCTTTCAAAGGAACCATCCCGGCATTTGCCTGAAGCGACTTCCAACCGCTACAGGCCCATTTATGTCTGAATAACTACCACGGCCGTTTGAAACTCCTTCCTGTATTCATGCCTTGGCACTCTCTACTATGTTTACCCCACACACTTTCCTTGACCAATCCTTTGTACTCCTGGATGCATCCTGTCAACCAGTCTCTTCTTTTGATGTGATTGTACCACAAATTTCTTTTTTTCCCCAATTCTATTCAGTAACTCCTCACTAGTTATTCGATCTACCCATCTGATGTTCAGCCTTATTCTTCTTCTGTAGGACCACATTTCAGAAGCATCTATTCCCTTATATCCAGAATGAAATTTTCACTCTGCAGCAGAGTGTGTGCTGCTATAAAACTCCCTGGCAGATTAAAACTGTGTGTCGGACCGAGACTCGAACTCGGAACCTTTGCCTTTCGCGGACAAGTGGTACAGCAATTGCCCGCGAAAGGTAAAGATCCTGAGTTCGAGTCTCGGTCCGGCACACAGTTTCAATCTGCCAGGAAGTTTCATATCCCCTTATTGTTTGAACGTTTATAGTCCACGTTCAAGTTAATACTAGGACGCATTCTATACAAATACTTTCAGAAAAGAAAGTTATATTAGAAGTCATCAAACTTCTCTTTCTCAAATATGTTTTGCTTGCTACTGAAAGTCTGCATTTCATACCGTTTCTACTTCGGTCATGCTTAGTTACTTTTTGCACAAGTAGCAAAAATTCCACTGCCACTTTTAGTGTCTCACGTCCTTTTCTAATCTCTCGACTCCGTCTGATTTAGTTCTACTACAATTCACTACACCTGTTTTTCTGTTGTTGATGTTCATCGAACAACTTCTTTTGAAGACACAAGTTATTCCGTTCAACTACTCTTCCATGTCCTTCGCCACCTCTGACAGAATTAAGAAAGCATGCTGAAAAGTAATGCCCCCGAATTTTTTTATGTGAAAACTCTTGAAGCTTTGTAACTATCTTTGTTAACATTCTGTATCTTTATTCTTCATGTCTACATATTTATTTCTCAACAACAGAGGCCAGTTTGTTGATAGCGTCACTGTAGAATGTTTAACTTTGTTGAACGGAACCACAACCTCACCTCTGCTTGTAACGCTTAATCAGTATCAAAGTGAAGTTCTCGAAGGTGTTCTTTAAGATTAAGAAACGATGGGATGCGACGAAGTCTGGACTGCATGGAGGATGATCGATGGCAGTGAACACAAGGCGTTAGATGACTGCATATGTCTCAGCGCTCTTGAGTGGTGTGACAGTTTCATGCTGAAGGTGAGGGTGCTCCAGCTGTGGACGAACTATTCGAATTTGCGCTTTCAGTTTTCTGAGATGTTTCTCAGGCACCGGCATAGTTAAGATACAGACTGCCATGTCACGTGCTACAGTTCGGAGCCCTGTAGCGGCATAGGGTTGCAATTTGCGTCAGCGAAGCGGGAAAGTCAATCGATTAATATTGATGACAAGTAATTTCGCTACCGATATTGATAACACAATAACAAATTCGGAGGCATAACTTTTCAGCACGCCATCGCACACTGTCATAGTCAAATCTTTATACCTTTTCCCTGAACTTTAATAAACTTTCAAAATTCCTTCTTGTTTTTCCCCGCTGCTTTCTCAATGCACAGATTGAATAAAATCAGTTAAGTGATAAGTTAAAAACCTGTCTTATCTTACCCTACTGTTTCTCTTTATATCATTCAACTCTTACAATGATTTTTTTATTTATTTTTTTAGAGGGTTTGGGGACAATAGTCTTCTATG